>NW_026610491.1:0-248184 GCF_029499605.1 Hyla sarda | reverse complement strand
CGGTATTGAATAAGCATTGCTGCACTGATGGGGTATGCATTAGACGAAAAAAAAGAAGAAAAAGAAGAATAATACGCCCAGAAAAGAGGCGAAAAGGAGAAAAACGTAAAAAAACGTGAAAAAAAAGTAAGAGGAAGAGAAGGGAAAAAAAGGTGGAAATGGGTTTAAAAGTGATTTCGGCGGAGAAATATATATATATATATATATATATATATATATATATATATATACGCGCACACACACACATATATATAAACGTATTCTCCGTTGAGATATTGCAGCCGCTGCTGTGTCCAGGCCCAGGAGCCTTAGCACTGTGCTGTGATGTCACTCAATACCACTGACATCACTAGGTGTAAACAACATCTCTCCTTTGCTGTGTATGTGACTATGGAGCTGTTTGGTGATGTCGTCTATTATGGCCTTCATAGAAGCAACAGGAGATTGTTGCATCCATCTAGAACCCTCAGAACTACAGTGCTATGATGTCACTCACTTCCACAGGCCTTGCAGAGTGTAAACAACAACAACCCAGCTTTGTTGTGTATGTAACCATAGGGATTGTGATGTCACCTAGAACCTTCACAGCAGCGACAGCTTTATGAGGAGCATCAGCACTGCTCTGCCTGAGCAGAACCATCACCGCCATAGGTTGTCAAATAACCCGGATTTAACCCACACAGGTAAGTCCAATGGGGTGCAGGCATGTCCTCTATGCTTACAGCTTCCCGTGGGTGTTGGTTTGATACCGTTTGGGGACAGCCAAGGAGGCATCTGCAGGCAACAAAGGTAGGTGTGTGCTTGTGTGTGTGTTTCCTATGCAGATCCTAAGCCCAGTGTCACATGCAAGTAGGAGGAGTAAGAAGGGTTCCTGGCAAATCCGGGTTATGGATTGCATTTAAAAAGGCCCCGTGGGAGTGCAATGGGCCCCTGTCTTGCTGCTTAGCAATAATGGTATGGGTTTAGGTTCTGCTGTGTGTACTGGTGGTTGACTGCCCCCCAGCCCAGAGTGTGCATGGAAAATTGTCTGGCAGCCTCCCTGACAGCAAGCAGTGATAGTGCCCATGAAGGGGACCTTGTTGGGCCCGCCCCTTTCACGGTTATCGCTTCTCGGCCTTTTGGCTAAGATCAAGTGTAGTATCTGTTCTTATCAGTTTAATATCTGATACGTCCCCTATCTGGGGACCATATATTAAATGGATTTTTGAGAACGGGGGCCGATTTCGAAGCTTGCTTCCGTCGCCCTATGCATTGACCCGATATGGCAGTATCTTCGGGTACAGTGCACCACCCCCTTACAGGGTTAAAAAGAAAGATTCCTACTTTCATTGCTACCTGCTTGCTGGCTAGCCAGCTAGCCAGCCCTGTGGGCCTTGCTGCTGCTGCTGCTGCTGCTGCTGCAGCCAAAAAACAAAAGGTGGTGCTGCTGCTGCTTCTGCTGCTTCTGCTTGTGTCTGGCCGCTGTTGGAGCGTCCAGGCACAGGACTTCTGCTGCTGCTGACTAAATGGCCTCCTTAATTGGATCATTTGAGTAGCCAGCACACCTGTGCAGGTAGGGCATGACATGATAGGCAGCTGCCTTGATAGCGGGTGGGTGCTGAATGTTCCTAATTGACAAAATAAGATTAATGCTTATGAAGAAATATAAAATCTCATCCCTTCCCCAATATCGCGCCACACCCCTACCCCTTAATTCCCTGGTTGAACTTGATGGACATATGTCTTTTTTCGACCGTACTAACTATGTAACTATGTAACATAACATGGGGGGGTCTCCTGGCTGTTCACACAGGTGTGTCATTGCTGTACATTGACCATGCATTGCTTCTGTGGTATTGCAAAGGCAAAGACAAATGCTTCCAGCCATCCATTGCACTAATGGATTGGTCATCAGCTGGCTGTCTATGTCCCGCATCAATATAGACCAAAGTACAGAGGGTTAGGCTATGCTATAGTGCACCTACCTGATGCATCAGAAGGTGCGAGGCCCTTGCTAAATTCTGTGCACAGACTTTGAGATCTATGCTTTAGACTGTATCTAAACCTGCTCCAACATGGACTGACATTCTGGCCTACTTTCAGCCGATGCGACTTGTCTGTCGCTGAACAGTCGCTTTTTATGTATTCAGCACCTATGTATAATGTTGTAAAAATGCTCTAGAAGCTAAAGTCGCAGAAATGTCACACATATTTGGCCTGCAACTTTCTGTGCGACAAATTCAGACAGGAAAAATCAGTATAAATCCTTAGAAAATTATCCCCCAGTGTCTCCATCTGCTGGCGGTATTGAATAAGCATTGCTGCACTGATGGGGTATGCATTAGACGAAAAAAAAGAAGAAAAAGAAGAATAATACGCCCAGAAAAGAGGCGAAAAGGAGAAAAACGTAAAAAAACGTGAAAAAAAAGTAAGAGGAAGAGAAGGGAAAAAAAGGTGGAAATGGGTTTAAAAGTGATTTCGGCGGAGAAATATATATATATATATATATATATATATATATATACGCGCACACACACACATATATATAAACGTATTCTCCGTTGAGATATTGCAGCCGCTGCTGTGTCCAGGCCCAGGAGCCTTAGCACTGTGCTGTGATGTCACTCAATACCACTGACATCACTAGGTGTAAACAACATCTCTCCTTTGCTGTGTATGTGACTATGGAGCTGTTTGGTGATGTCGTCTATTATGGCCTTCATAGAAGCAACAGGAGATTGTTGCATCCATCTAGAACCCTCAGAACTACAGTGCTATGATGTCACTCACTTCCACAGGCCTTGCAGAGTGTAAACAACAACAACCCAGCTTTGTTGTGTATGTAACCATAGGGATTGTGATGTCACCTAGAACCTTCACAGCAGCGACAGCTTTATGAGGAGCATCAGCACTGCTCTGCCTGAGCAGAACCATCACCGCCATAGGTTGTCAAATAACCCGGATTTAACCCACACAGGTAAGTCCAATGGGGTGCAGGCATGTCCTCTATGCTTACAGCTTCCCGTGGGTGTTGGTTTGATACCGTTTGGGGACAGCCAAGGAGGCATCTGCAGGCAACAAAGGTAGGTGTGTGCTTGTGTGTGTGTTTCCTATGCAGATCCTAAGCCCAGTGTCACATGCAAGTAGGAGGAGTAAGAAGGGTTCCTGGCAAATCCGGGTTATGGATTGCATTTAAAAAGGCCCCGTGGGAGTGCAATGGGCCCCTGTCTTGCTGCTTAGCAATAATGGTATGGGTTTAGGTTCTGCTGTGTGTACTGGTGGTTGACTGCCCCCCAGCCCAGAGTGTGCATGGAAAATTGTCTGGCAGCCTCCCTGACAGCAAGCAGTGATAGTGCCCATGAAGGGGACCTTGTTGGGCCCGCCCCTTTCACGGTTATCGCTTCTCGGCCTTTTGGCTAAGATCAAGTGTAGTATCTGTTCTTATCAGTTTAATATCTGATACGTCCCCTATCTGGGGACCATATATTAAATGGATTTTTGAGAACGGGGGCCGATTTCGAAGCTTGCTTCCGTCGCCCTATGCATTGACCCGATATGGCAGTATCTTCGGGTACAGTGCACCACCCCCTTACAGGGTTAAAAAGAAAGATTCCTACTTTCATTGCTACCTGCTTGCTGGCTAGCCAGCTAGCCAGCCCTGTGGGCCTTGCTGCTGCTGCTGCTGCTGCTGCTGCAGCCAAAAAACAAAAGGTGGTGCTGCTGCTGCTTCTGCTGCTTCTGCTTGTGTCTGGCCGCTGTTGGAGCGTCCAGGCACAGGACTTCTGCTGCTGCTGACTAAATGGCCTCCTTAATTGGATCATTTGAGTAGCCAGCACACCTGTGCAGGTAGGGCATGACATGATAGGCAGCTGCCTTGATAGCGGGTGGGTGCTGAATGTTCCTAATTGACAAAATAAGATTAATGCTTATGAAGAAATATAAAATCTCATCCCTTCCCCAATATCGCGCCACACCCCTACCCCTTAATTCCCTGGTTGAACTTGATGGACATATGTCTTTTTTCGACCGTACTAACTATGTAACTATGTAACATAACATGGGGGGGTCTCCTGGCTGTTCACACAGGTGTGTCATTGCTGTACATTGACCATGCATTGCTTCTGTGGTATTGCAAAGGCAAAGACAAATGCTTCCAGCCATCCATTGCACTAATGGATTGGTCATCAGCTGGCTGTCTATGTCCCGCATCAATATAGACCAAAGTACAGAGGGTTAGGCTATGCTATAGTGCACCTACCTGATGCATCAGAAGGTGCGAGGCCCTTGCTAAATTCTGTGCACAGACTTTGAGATCTATGCTTTAGACTGTATCTAAACCTGCTCCAACATGGACTGACATTCTGGCCTACTTTCAGCCGATGCGACTTGTCTGTCGCTGAACAGTCGCTTTTTATGTATTCAGCACCTATGTATAATGTTGTAAAAATGCTCTAGAAGCTAAAGTCGCAGAAATGTCACACATATTTGGCCTGCAACTTTCTGTGCGACAAATTCAGACAGGAAAAATCAGTATAAATCCTTAGAAAATTATCCCCCAGTGTCTCCATCTGCTGGCGGTATTGAATAAGCATTGCTGCACTGATGGGGTATGCATTAGACGAAAAAAAAGAAGAAAAAGAAGAATAATACGCCCAGAAAAGAGGCGAAAAGGAGAAAAACGTAAAAAAACGTGAAAAAAAAGTAAGAGGAAGAGAAGGGAAAAAAAGGTGGAAATGGGTTTAAAAGTGATTTCGGCGGAGAAATATATATATATATATATATATATATATATATATATACGCGCACACACACACATATATATAAACGTATTCTCCGTTGAGATATTGCAGCCGCTGCTGTGTCCAGGCCCAGGAGCCTTAGCACTGTGCTGTGATGTCACTCAATACCACTGACATCACTAGGTGTAAACAACATCTCTCCTTTGCTGTGTATGTGACTATGGAGCTGTTTGGTGATGTCGTCTATTATGGCCTTCATAGAAGCAACAGGAGATTGTTGCATCCATCTAGAACCCTCAGAACTACAGTGCTATGATGTCACTCACTTCCACAGGCCTTGCAGAGTGTAAACAACAACAACCCAGCTTTGTTGTGTATGTAACCATAGGGATTGTGATGTCACCTAGAACCTTCACAGCAGCGACAGCTTTATGAGGAGCATCAGCACTGCTCTGCCTGAGCAGAACCATCACCGCCATAGGTTGTCAAATAACCCGGATTTAACCCACACAGGTAAGTCCAATGGGGTGCAGGCATGTCCTCTATGCTTACAGCTTCCCGTGGGTGTTGGTTTGATACCGTTTGGGGACAGCCAAGGAGGCATCTGCAGGCAACAAAGGTAGGTGTGTGCTTGTGTGTGTGTTTCCTATGCAGATCCTAAGCCCAGTGTCACATGCAAGTAGGAGGAGTAAGAAGGGTTCCTGGCAAATCCGGGTTATGGATTGCATTTAAAAAGGCCCCGTGGGAGTGCAATGGGCCCCTGTCTTGCTGCTTAGCAATAATGGTATGGGTTTAGGTTCTGCTGTGTGTACTGGTGGTTGACTGCCCCCCAGCCCAGAGTGTGCATGGAAAATTGTCTGGCAGCCTCCCTGACAGCAAGCAGTGATAGTGCCCATGAAGGGGACCTTGTTGGGCCCGCCCCTTTCACGGTTATCGCTTCTCGGCCTTTTGGCTAAGATCAAGTGTAGTATCTGTTCTTATCAGTTTAATATCTGATACGTCCCCTATCTGGGGACCATATATTAAATGGATTTTTGAGAACGGGGGCCGATTTCGAAGCTTGCTTCCGTCGCCCTATGCATTGACCCGATATGGCAGTATCTTCGGGTACAGTGCACCACCCCCTTACAGGGTTAAAAAGAAAGATTCCTACTTTCATTGCTACCTGCTTGCTGGCTAGCCAGCTAGCCAGCCCTGTGGGCCTTGCTGCTGCTGCTGCTGCTGCTGCAGCCAAAAAACAAAAGGTGGTGCTGCTGCTGCTTCTGCTGCTTCTGCTTGTGTCTGGCCGCTGTTGGAGCGTCCAGGCACAGGACTTCTGCTGCTGCTGACTAAATGGCCTCCTTAATTGGATCATTTGAGTAGCCAGCACACCTGTGCAGGTAGGGCATGACATGATAGGCAGCTGCCTTGATAGCGGGTGGGTGCTGAATGTTCCTAATTGACAAAATAAGATTAATGCTTATGAAGAAATATAAAATCTCATCCCTTCCCCAATATCGCGCCACACCCCTACCCCTTAATTCCCTGGTTGAACTTGATGGACATATGTCTTTTTTCGACCGTACTAACTATGTAACTATGTAACATAACATGGGGGGGTCTCCTGGCTGTTCACACAGGTGTGTCATTGCTGTACATTGACCATGCATTGCTTCTGTGGTATTGCAAAGGCAAAGACAAATGCTTCCAGCCATCCATTGCACTAATGGATTGGTCATCAGCTGGCTGTCTATGTCCCGCATCAATATAGACCAAAGTACAGAGGGTTAGGCTATGCTATAGTGCACCTACCTGATGCATCAGAAGGTGCGAGGCCCTTGCTAAATTCTGTGCACAGACTTTGAGATCTATGCTTTAGACTGTATCTAAACCTGCTCCAACATGGACTGACATTCTGGCCTACTTTCAGCCGATGCGACTTGTCTGTCGCTGAACAGTCGCTTTTTATGTATTCAGCACCTATGTATAATGTTGTAAAAATGCTCTAGAAGCTAAAGTCGCAGAAATGTCACACATATTTGGCCTGCAACTTTCTGTGCGACAAATTCAGACAGGAAAAATCAGTATAAATCCTTAGAAAATTATCCCCCAGTGTCTCCATCTGCTGGCGGTATTGAATAAGCATTGCTGCACTGATGGGGTATGCATTAGACGAAAAAAAAGAAGAAAAAGAAGAATAATACGCCCAGAAAAGAGGCGAAAAGGAGAAAAACGTAAAAAAACGTGAAAAAAAAGTAAGAGGAAGAGAAGGGAAAAAAAGGTGGAAATGGGTTTAAAAGTGATTTCGGCGGAGAAATATATATATATATATATATATATATATATATATATATATATACGCGCACACACACACATATATATAAACGTATTCTCCGTTGAGATATTGCAGCCGCTGCTGTGTCCAGGCCCAGGAGCCTTAGCACTGTGCTGTGATGTCACTCAATACCACTGACATCACTAGGTGTAAACAACATCTCTCCTTTGCTGTGTATGTGACTATGGAGCTGTTTGGTGATGTCGTCTATTATGGCCTTCATAGAAGCAACAGGAGATTGTTGCATCCATCTAGAACCCTCAGAACTACAGTGCTATGATGTCACTCACTTCCACAGGCCTTGCAGAGTGTAAACAACAACAACCCAGCTTTGTTGTGTATGTAACCATAGGGATTGTGATGTCACCTAGAACCTTCACAGCAGCGACAGCTTTATGAGGAGCATCAGCACTGCTCTGCCTGAGCAGAACCATCACCGCCATAGGTTGTCAAATAACCCGGATTTAACCCACACAGGTAAGTCCAATGGGGTGCAGGCATGTCCTCTATGCTTACAGCTTCCCGTGGGTGTTGGTTTGATACCGTTTGGGGACAGCCAAGGAGGCATCTGCAGGCAACAAAGGTAGGTGTGTGCTTGTGTGTGTGTTTCCTATGCAGATCCTAAGCCCAGTGTCACATGCAAGTAGGAGGAGTAAGAAGGGTTCCTGGCAAATCCGGGTTATGGATTGCATTTAAAAAGGCCCCGTGGGAGTGCAATGGGCCCCTGTCTTGCTGCTTAGCAATAATGGTATGGGTTTAGGTTCTGCTGTGTGTACTGGTGGTTGACTGCCCCCCAGCCCAGAGTGTGCATGGAAAATTGTCTGGCAGCCTCCCTGACAGCAAGCAGTGATAGTGCCCATGAAGGGGACCTTGTTGGGCCCGCCCCTTTCACGGTTATCGCTTCTCGGCCTTTTGGCTAAGATCAAGTGTAGTATCTGTTCTTATCAGTTTAATATCTGATACGTCCCCTATCTGGGGACCATATATTAAATGGATTTTTGAGAACGGGGGCCGATTTCGAAGCTTGCTTCCGTCGCCCTATGCATTGACCCGATATGGCAGTATCTTCGGGTACAGTGCACCACCCCCTTACAGGGTTAAAAAGAAAGATTCCTACTTTCATTGCTACCTGCTTGCTGGCTAGCCAGCTAGCCAGCCCTGTGTGCCTTGCTGCTGCTGCTGCTGCTGCTGCAGCCAAAAAACAAAAGGTGGTGCTGCTGCTGCTTCTGCTGCTTCTGCTTGTGTCTGGCCGCTGTTGGAGCGTCCAGGCACAGGACTTCTGCTGCTGCTGACTAAATGGCCTCCTTAATTGGATCATTTGAGTAGCCAGCACACCTGTGCAGGTAGGGCATGACATGATAGGCAGCTGCCTTGATAGCGGGTGGGTGCTGAATGTTCCTAATTGACAAAATAAGATTAATGCTTATGAAGAAATATAAAATCTCATCCCTTCCCCAATATCGCGCCACACCCCTACCCCTTAATTCCCTGGTTGAACTTGATGGACATATGTCTTTTTTCGACCGTACTAACTATGTAACTATGTAACATAACATGGGGGGGTCTCCTGGCTGTTCACACAGGTGTGTCATTGCTGTACATTGACCATGCATTGCTTCTGTGGTATTGCAAAGGCAAAGACAAATGCTTCCAGCCATCCATTGCACTAATGGATTGGTCATCAGCTGGCTGTCTATGTCCCGCATCAATATAGACCAAAGTACAGAGGGTTAGGCTATGCTATAGTGCACCTACCTGATGCATCAGAAGGTGCGAGGCCCTTGCTAAATTCTGTGCACAGACTTTGAGATCTATGCTTTAGACTGTATCTAAACCTGCTCCAACATGGACTGACATTCTGGCCTACTTTCAGCCGATGCGACTTGTCTGTCGCTGAACAGTCGCTTTTTATGTATTCAGCACCTATGTATAATGTTGTAAAAATGCTCTAGAAGCTAAAGTCGCAGAAATGTCACACATATTTGGCCTGCAACTTTCTGTGCGACAAATTCAGACAGGAAAAATCAGTATAAATCCTTAGAAAATTATCCCCCAGTGTCTCCATCTGCTGGCGGTATTGAATAAGCATTGCTGCACTGATGGGGTATGCATTAGACGAAAAAAAAGAAGAAAAAGAAGAATAATACGCCCAGAAAAGAGGCGAAAAGGAGAAAAACGTAAAAAAACGTGAAAAAAAAGTAAGAGGAAGAGAAGGGAAAAAAAGGTGGAAATGGGTTTAAAAGTGATTTCGGCGGAGAAATATATATATATATATATATATATATATATATATATATATATATACGCGCACACACACACATATATATAAACGTATTCTCCGTTGAGATATTGCAGCCGCTGCTGTGTCCAGGCCCAGGAGCCTTAGCACTGTGCTGTGATGTCACTCAATACCACTGACATCACTAGGTGTAAACAACATCTCTCCTTTGCTGTGTATGTGACTATGGAGCTGTTTGGTGATGTCGTCTATTATGGCCTTCATAGAAGCAACAGGAGATTGTTGCATCCATCTAGAACCCTCAGAACTACAGTGCTATGATGTCACTCACTTCCACAGGCCTTGCAGAGTGTAAACAACAACAACCCAGCTTTGTTGTGTATGTAACCATAGGGATTGTGATGTCACCTAGAACCTTCACAGCAGCGACAGCTTTATGAGGAGCATCAGCACTGCTCTGCCTGAGCAGAACCATCACCGCCATAGGTTGTCAAATAACCCGGATTTAACCCACACAGGTAAGTCCAATGGGGTGCAGGCATGTCCTCTATGCTTACAGCTTCCCGTGGGTGTTGGTTTGATACCGTTTGGGGACAGCCAAGGAGGCATCTGCAGGCAACAAAGGTAGGTGTGTGCTTGTGTGTGTGTTTCCTATGCAGATCCTAAGCCCAGTGTCACATGCAAGTAGGAGGAGTAAGAAGGGTTCCTGGCAAATCCGGGTTATGGATTGCATTTAAAAAGGCCCCGTGGGAGTGCAATGGGCCCCTGTCTTGCTGCTTAGCAATAATGGTATGGGTTTAGGTTCTGCTGTGTGTACTGGTGGTTGACTGCCCCCCAGCCCAGAGTGTGCATGGAAAATTGTCTGGCAGCCTCCCTGACAGCAAGCAGTGATAGTGCCCATGAAGGGGACCTTGTTGGGCCCGCCCCTTTCACGGTTATCGCTTCTCGGCCTTTTGGCTAAGATCAAGTGTAGTATCTGTTCTTATCAGTTTAATATCTGATACGTCCCCTATCTGGGGACCATATATTAAATGGATTTTTGAGAACGGGGGCCGATTTCGAAGCTTGCTTCCGTCGCCCTATGCATTGACCCGATATGGCAGTATCTTCGGGTACAGTGCACCACCCCCTTACAGGGTTAAAAAGAAAGATTCCTACTTTCATTGCTACCTGCTTGCTGGCTAGCCAGCTAGCCAGCCCTGTGGGCCTTGCTGCTGCTGCTGCTGCTGCTGCAGCCAAAAAACAAAAGGTGGTGCTGCTGCTGCTTCTGCTGCTTCTGCTTGTGTCTGGCCGCTGTTGGAGCGTCCAGGCACAGGACTTCTGCTGCTGCTGACTAAATGGCCTCCTTAATTGGATCATTTGAGTAGCCAGCACACCTGTGCAGGTAGGGCATGACATGATAGGCAGCTGCCTTGATAGCGGGTGGGTGCTGAATGTTCCTAATTGACAAAATAAGATTAATGCTTATGAAGAAATATAAAATCTCATCCCTTCCCCAATATCGCGCCACACCCCTACCCCTTAATTCCCTGGTTGAACTTGATGGACATATGTCTTTTTTCGACCGTACTAACTATGTAACTATGTAACATAACATGGGGGGGTCTCCTGGCTGTTCACACAGGTGTGTCATTGCTGTACATTGACCATGCATTGCTTCTGTGGTATTGCAAAGGCAAAGACAAATGCTTCCAGCCATCCATTGCACTAATGGATTGGTCATCAGCTGGCTGTCTATGTCCCGCATCAATATAGACCAAAGTACAGAGGGTTAGGCTATGCTATAGTGCACCTACCTGATGCATCAGAAGGTGCGAGGCCCTTGCTAAATTCTGTGCACAGACTTTGAGATCTATGCTTTAGACTGTATCTAAACCTGCTCCAACATGGACTGACATTCTGGCCTACTTTCAGCCGATGCGACTTGTCTGTCGCTGAACAGTCGCTTTTTATGTATTCAGCACCTATGTATAATGTTGTAAAAATGCTCTAGAAGCTAAAGTCGCAGAAATGTCACACATATTTGGCCTGCAACTTTCTGTGCGACAAATTCAGACAGGAAAAATCAGTATAAATCCTTAGAAAATTATCCCCCAGTGTCTCCATCTGCTGGCGGTATTGAATAAGCATTGCTGCACTGATGGGGTATGCATTAGACGAAAAAAAAGAAGAAAAAGAAGAATAATACGCCCAGAAAAGAGGCGAAAAGGAGAAAAACTTAAAAAAACGTGAAAAAAAAGTAAGAGGAAGAGAAGGGAAAAAAAGGTGGAAATGGGTTTAAAAGTGATTTCGGCGGAGAAATATATATATATATATATATATATATATATATATATATATATATATACGCGCACACACACACATATATATAAACGTATTCTCCGTTGAGATATTGCAGCCGCTGCTGTGTCCAGGCCCAGGAGCCTTAGCACTGTGCTGTGATGTCACTCAATACCACTGACATCACTAGGTGTAAACAACATCTCTCCTTTGCTGTGTATGTGACTATGGAGCTGTTTGGTGATGTCGTCTATTATGGCCTTCATAGAAGCAACAGGAGATTGTTGCATCCATCTAGAACCCTCAGAACTACAGTGCTATGATGTCACTCACTTCCACAGGCCTTGCAGAGTGTAAACAACAACAACCCAGCTTTGTTGTGTATGTAACCATAGGGATTGTGATGTCACCTAGAACCTTCACAGCAGCGACAGCTTTATGAGGAGCATCAGCACTGCTCTGCCTGAGCAGAACCATCACCGCCATAGGTTGTCAAATAACCCGGATTTAACCCACACAGGTAAGTCCAATGGGGTGCAGGCATGTCCTCTATGCTTACAGCTTCCCGTGGGTGTTGGTTTGATACCGTTTGGGGACAGCCAAGGAGGCATCTGCAGGCAACAAAGGTAGGTGTGTGCTTGTGTGTGTGTTTCCTATGCAGATCCTAAGCCCAGTGTCACATGCAAGTAGGAGGAGTAAGAAGGGTTCCTGGCAAATCCGGGTTATGGATTGCATTTAAAAAGGCCCCGTGGGAGTGCAATGGGCCCCTGTCTTGCTGCTTAGCAATAATGGTATGGGTTTAGGTTCTGCTGTGTGTACTGGTGGTTGACTGCCCCCCAGCCCAGAGTGTGCATGGAAAATTGTCTGGCAGCCTCCCTGACAGCAAGCAGTGATAGTGCCCATGAAGGGGACCTTGTTGGGCCCGCCCCTTTCACGGTTATCGCTTCTCGGCCTTTTGGCTAAGATCAAGTGTAGTATCTGTTCTTATCAGTTTAATATCTGATACGTCCCCTATCTGGGGACCATATATTAAATGGATTTTTGAGAACGGGGGCCGATTTCGAAGCTTGCTTCCGTCGCCCTATGCATTGACCCGATATGGCAGTATCTTCGGGTACAGTGCACCACCCCCTTACAGGGTTAAAAAGAAAGATTCCTACTTTCATTGCTACCTGCTTGCTGGCTAGCCAGCTAGCCAGCCCTGTGGGCCTTGCTGCTGCTGCTGCTGCTGCTGCAGCCAAAAAACAAAAGGTGGTGCTGCTGCTGCTTCTGCTGCTTCTGCTTGTGTCTGGCCGCTGTTGGAGCGTCCAGGCACAGGACTTCTGCTGCTGCTGACTAAATGGCCTCCTTAATTGGATCATTTGAGTAGCCAGCACACCTGTGCAGGTAGGGCATGACATGATAGGCAGCTGCCTTGATAGCGGGTGGGTGCTGAATGTTCCTAATTGACAAAATAAGATTAATGCTTATGAAGAAATATAAAATCTCATCCCTTCCCCAATATCGCGCCACACCCCTACCCCTTAATTCCCTGGTTGAACTTGATGGACATATGTCTTTTTTCGACCGTACTAACTATGTAACTATGTAACATAACATGGGGGGGTCTCCTGGCTGTTCACACAGGTGTGTCATTGCTGTACATTGACCATGCATTGCTTCTGTGGTATTGCAAAGGCAAAGACAAATGCTTCCAGCCATCCATTGCACTAATGGATTGGTCATCAGCTGGCTGTCTATGTCCCGCATCAATATAGACCAAAGTACAGAGGGTTAGGCTATGCTATAGTGCACCTACCTGATGCATCAGAAGGTGCGAGGCCCTTGCTAAATTCTGTGCACAGACTTTGAGATCTATGCTTTAGACTGTATCTAAACCTGCTCCAACATGGACTGACATTCTGGCCTACTTTCAGCCGATGCGACTTGTCTGTCGCTGAACAGTCGCTTTTTATGTATTCAGCACCTATGTATAATGTTGTAAAAATGCTCTAGAAGCTAAAGTCGCAGAAATGTCACACATATTTGGCCTGCAACTTTCTGTGCGACAAATTCAGACAGGAAAAATCAGTATAAATCCTTAGAAAATTATCCCCCAGTGTCTCCATCTGCTGGCGGTATTGAATAAGCATTGCTGCACTGATGGGGTATGCATTAGACGAAAAAAAAGAAGAAAAAGAAGAATAATACGCCCAGAAAAGAGGCGAAAAGGAGAAAAACGTAAAAAAACGTGAAAAAAAAGTAAGAGGAAGAGAAGGGAAAAAAAGGTGGAAATGGGTTTAAAAGTGATTTCGGCGGAGAAATATATATATATATATATATATATATATATATATATATATATATACGCGCACACACACACATATATATAAACGTATTCTCCGTTGAGATATTGCAGCCGCTGCTGTGTCCAGGCCCAGGAGCCTTAGCACTGTGCTGTGATGACACTCAATACCACTGACATCACTAGGTGTAAACAACATCTCTCCTTTGCTGTGTATGTGGCTATGGAGCTGTTTGGTGATGTCGTCTATTATGGCCTTCATAGAAGCAACAGGAGATTGTTGCATCCATCTAGAACCCTCAGAACTACAGTGCTATGATGTCACTCACTTCCACAGGCCTTGCAGAGTGTAAACAACAACAACCCAGCTTTGTTGTGTATGTAACCATAGGGATTGTGATGTCACCTAGAACCTTCACAGCAGCGACAGCTTTATGAGGAGCATCAGCACTGCTCTGCCTGAGCAGAACCATCACCGCCATAGGTTGTCAAATAACCCGGATTTAACCCACACAGGTAAGTCCAATGGGGTGCAGGCATGTCCTCTATGCTTACAGCTTCCCGTGGGTGTTGGTTTGATACCGTTTGGGGACAGCCAAGGAGGCATCTGCAGGCAACAAAGGTAGGTGTGTGCTTGTGTGTGTGTTTCCTATGCAGATCCTAAGCCCAGTGTCACATGCAAGTAGGAGGAGTAAGAAGGGTTCCTGGCAAATCCGGGTTATGGATTGCATTTAAAAAGGCCCCGTGGGAGTGCAATGGGCCCCTGTCTTGCTGCTTAGCAATAATGGTATGGGTTTAGGTTCTGCTGTGTGTACTGGTGGTTGACTGCCCCCCAGCCCAGAGTGTGCATGGAAAATTGTCTGGCAGCCTCCCTGACAGCAAGCAGTGATAGTGCCCATGAAGGGGACCTTGTTGGGCCCGCCCCTTTCACGGTTATCGCTTCTCGGCCTTTTGGCTAAGATCAAGTGTAGTATCTGTTCTTATCAGTTTAATATCTGATACGTCCCCTATCTGGGGACCATATATTAAATGGATTTTTGAGAACGGGGGCCGATTTCGAAGCTTGCTTCCGTCGCCCTATGCATTGACCCGATATGGCAGTATCTTCGGGTACAGTGCACCACCCCCTTACAGGGTTAAAAAGAAAGATTCCTACTTTCATTGCTACCTGCTTGCTGGCTAGCCAGCTAGCCAGCCCTGTGGGCCTTGCTGCTGCTGCTGCTGCTGCTGCAGCCAAAAAACAAAAGGTGGTGCTGCTGCTGCTTCTGCTGCTTCTGCTTGTGTCTGGCCGCTGTTGGAGCGTCCAGGCACAGGACTTCTGCTGCTGCTGACTAAATGGCCTCCTTAATTGGATCATTTGAGTAGCCAGCACACCTGTGCAGGTAGGGCATGACATGATAGGCAGCTGCCTTGATAGCGGGTGGGTGCTGAATGTTCCTAATTGACAAAATAAGATTAATGCTTATGAAGAAATATAAAATCTCATCCCTTCCCCAATATCGCGCCACACCCCTACCCCTTAATTCCCTGGTTGAACTTGATGGACATATGTCTTTTTTCGACCGTACTAACTATGTAACTATGTAACATAACATGGGGGGGTCTCCTGGCTGTTCACACAGGTGTGTCATTGCTGTACATTGACCATGCATTGCTTCTGTGGTATTGCAAAGGCAAAGACAAATGCTTCCAGCCATCCATTGCACTAATGGATTGGTCATCAGCTGGCTGTCTATGTCCCGCATCAATATAGACCAAAGTACAGAGGGTTAGGCTATGCTATAGTGCACCTACCTGATGCATCAGAAGGTGCGAGGCCCTTGCTAAATTCTGTGCACAGACTTTGAGATCTATGCTTTAGACTGTATCTAAACCTGCTCCAACATGGACTGACATTCTGGCCTACTTTCAGCCGATGCGACTTGTCTGTCGCTGAACAGTCGCTTTTTATGTATTCAGCACCTATGTATAATGTTGTAAAAATGCTCTAGAAGCTAAAGTCGCAGAAATGTCACACATATTTGGCCTGCAACTTTCTGTGCGACAAATTCAGACAGGAAAAATCAGTATAAATCCTTAGAAAATTATCCCCCAGTGTCTCCATCTGCTGGCGGTATTGAATAAGCATTGCTGCACTGATGGGGTATGCATTAGACGAAAAAAAAGAAGAAAAAGAAGAATAATACGCCCAGAAAAGAGGCGAAAAGGAGAAAAATGTAAAAAAACGTGAAAAAAAAGTAAGAGGAAGAGAAGGGAAAAAAAGGTGGAAATGGGTTTAAAAGTGATTTCGGCGGAGAAATATATATATATATATATATATATATATATATATATATATATATACGCGCACACACACACATATATATAAACGTATTCTCCGTTGAGATATTGCAGCCGCTGCTGTGTCCAGGCCCAGGAGCCTTAGCACTGTGCTGTGATGTCACTCAATACCACTGACATCACTAGGTGTAAACAACATCTCTCCTTTGCTGTGTATGTGACTATGGAGCTGTTTGGTGATGTCGTCTATTATGGCCTTCATAGAAGCAACAGGAGATTGTTGCATCCATCTAGAACCCTCAGAACTACAGTGCTATGATGTCACTCACTTCCACAGGCCTTGCAGAGTGTAAACAACAACAACCCAGCTTTGTTGTGTATGTAACCATAGGGATTGTGATGTCACCTAGAACCTTCACAGCAGCGACAGCTTTATGAGGAGCATCAGCACTGCTCTGCCTGAGCAGAACCATCACCGCCATAGGTTGTCAAATAACCCGGATTTAACCCACACAGGTAAGTCCAATGGGGTGCAGGCATGTCCTCTATGCTTACAGCTTCCCGTGGGTGTTGGTTTGATACCGTTTGGGGACAGCCAAGGAGGCATCTGCAGGCAACAAAGGTAGGTGTGTGCTTGTGTGTGTGTTTCCTATGCAGATCCTAAGCCCAGTGTCACATGCAAGTAGGAGGAGTAAGAAGGGTTCCTGGCAAATCCGGGTTATGGATTGCATTTAAAAAGGCCCCGTGGGAGTGCAATGGGCCCCTGTCTTGCTGCTTAGCAATAATGGTATGGGTTTAGGTTCTGCTGTGTGTACTGGTGGTTGACTGCCCCCCAGCCCAGAGTGTGCATGGAAAATTGTCTGGCAGCCTCCCTGACAGCAAGCAGTGATAGTGCCCATGAAGGGGACCTTGTTGGGCCCGCCCCTTTCACGGTTATCGCTTCTCGGCCTTTTGGCTAAGATCAAGTGTAGTATCTGTTCTTATCAGTTTAATATCTGATACGTCCCCTATCTGGGGACCATATATTAAATGGATTTTTGAGAACGGGGGCCGATTTCGAAGCTTGCTTCCGTCGCCCTATGCATTGACCCGATATGGCAGTATCTTCGGGTACAGTGCACCACCCCCTTACAGGGTTAAAAAGAAAGATTCCTACTTTCATTGCTACCTGCTTGCTGGCTAGCCAGCTAGCCAGCCCTGTGGGCCTTGCTGCTGCTGCTGCTGCTGCTGCAGCCAAAAAACAAAAGGTGGTGCTGCTGCTGCTTCTGCTGCTTCTGCTTGTGTCTGGCCGCTGTTGGAGCGTCCAGGCACAGGACTTCTGCTGCTGCTGACTAAATGGCCTCCTTAATTGGATCATTTGAGTAGCCAGCACACCTGTGCAGGTAGGGCATGACATGATAGGCAGCTGCCTTGATAGCGGGTGGGTGCTGAATGTTCCTAATTGACAAAATAAGATTAATGCTTATGAAGAAATATAAAATCTCATCCCTTCCCCAATATCGCGCCACACCCCTACCCCTTAATTCCCTGGTTGAACTTGATGGACATATGTCTTTTTTCGACCGTACTAACTATGTAACTATGTAACATAACATGGGGGGGTCTCCTGGCTGTTCACACAGGTGTGTCATTGCTGTACATTGACCATGCATTGCTTCTGTGGTATTGCAAAGGCAAAGACAAATGCTTCCAGCCATCCATTGCACTAATGGATTGGTCATCAGCTGGCTGTCTATGTCCCGCATCAATATAGACCAAAGTACAGAGGGTTAGGCTATGCTATAGTGCACCTACCTGATGCATCAGAAGGTGCGAGGCCCTTGCTAAATTCTGTGCACAGACTTTGAGATCTATGCTTTAGACTGTATCTAAACCTGCTCCAACATGGACTGACATTCTGGCCTACTTTCAGCCGATGCGACTTGTCTGTCGCTGAACAGTCGCTTTTTATGTATTCAGCACCTATGTATAATGTTGTAAAAATGCTCTAGAAGCTAAAGTCGCAGAAATGTCACACATATTTGGCCTGCAACTTTCTGTGCGACAAATTCAGACAGGAAAAATCAGTATAAATCCTTAGAAAATTATCCCCCAGTGTCTCCATCTGCTGGCGGTATTGAATAAGCATTGCTGCACTGATGGGGTATGCATTAGACGAAAAAAAAGAAGAAAAAGAAGAATAATACGCCCAGAAAAGAGGCGAAAAGGAGAAAAACGTAAAAAAACGTGAAAAAAAAGTAAGAGGAAGAGAAGGGAAAAAAAGGTGGAAATGGGTTTAAAAGTGATTTCGGCGGAGAAATATATATATATATATATATATATATATATATATATATACGCGCACACACACACATATATATAAACGTATTCTCCGTTGAGATATTGCAGCCGCTGCTGTGTCCAGGCCCAGGAGCCTTAGCACTGTGCTGTGATGTCACTCAATACCACTGACATCACTAGGTGTAAACAACATCTCTCCTTTGCTGTGTATGTGACTATGGAGCTGTTTGGTGATGTCGTCTATTATGGCCTTCATAGAAGCAACAGGAGATTGTTGCATCCATCTAGAACCCTCAGAACTACAGTGCTATGATGTCACTCACTTCCACAGGCCTTGCAGAGTGTAAACAACAACAACCCAGCTTTGTTGTGTATGTAACCATAGGGATTGTGATGTCACCTAGAACCTTCACAGCAGCGACAGCTTTATGAGGAGCATCAGCACTGCTCTGCCTGAGCAGAACCATCACCGCCATAGGTTGTCAAATAACCCGGATTTAACCCACACAGGTAAGTCCAATGGGGTGCAGGCATGTCCTCTATGCTTACAGCTTCCCGTGGGTGTTGGTTTGATACCGTTTGGGGACAGCCAAGGAGGCATCTGCAGGCAACAAAGGTAGGTGTGTGCTTGTGTGTGTGTTTCCTATGCAGATCCTAAGCCCAGTGTCACATGCAAGTAGGAGGAGTAAGAAGGGTTCCTGGCAAATCCGGGTTATGGATTGCATTTAAAAAGGCCCCGTGGGAGTGCAATGGGCCCCTGTCTTGCTGCTTAGCAATAATGGTATGGGTTTAGGTTCTGCTGTGTGTACTGGTGGTTGACTGCCCCCCAGCCCAGAGTGTGCATGGAAAATTGTCTGGCAGCCTCCCTGACAGCAAGCAGTGATAGTGCCCATGAAGGGGACCTTGTTGGGCCCGCCCCTTTCACGGTTATCGCTTCTCGGCCTTTTGGCTAAGATCAAGTGTAGTATCTGTTCTTATCAGTTTAATATCTGATACGTCCCCTATCTGGGGACCATATATTAAATGGATTTTTGAGAACGGGGGCCGATTTCGAAGCTTGCTTCCGTCGCCCTATGCATTGACCCGATATGGCAGTATCTTCGGGTACAGTGCACCACCCCCTTACAGGGTTAAAAAGAAAGATTCCTACTTTCATTGCTACCTGCTTGCTGGCTAGCCAGCTAGCCAGCCCTGTGGGCCTTGCTGCTGCTGCTGCTGCTGCTGCAGCCAAAAAACAAAAGGTGGTGCTGCTGCTGCTTCTGCTGCTTCTGCTTGTGTCTGGCCGCTGTTGGAGCGTCCAGGCACAGGACTTCTGCTGCTGCTGACTAAATGGCCTCCTTAATTGGATCATTTGAGTAGCCAGCACACCTGTGCAGGTAGGGCATGACATGATAGGCAGCTGCCTTGATAGCGGGTGGGTGCTGAATGTTCCTAATTGACAAAATAAGATTAATGCTTATGAAGAAATATAAAATCTCATCCCTTCCCCAATATCGCGCCACACCCCTACCCCTTAATTCCCTGGTTGAACTTGATGGACATATGTCTTTTTTCGACCGTACTAACTATGTAACTATGTAACATAACATGGGGGGGTCTCCTGGCTGTTCACACAGGTGTGTCATTGCTGTACATTGACCATGCATTGCTTCTGTGGTATTGCAAAGGCAAAGACAAATGCTTCCAGCCATCCATTGCACTAATGGATTGGTCATCAGCTGGCTGTCTATGTCCCGCATCAATATAGACCAAAGTACAGAGGGTTAGGCTATGCTATAGTGCACCTACCTGATGCATCAGAAGGTGCGAGGCCCTTGCTAAATTCTGTGCACAGACTTTGAGATCTATGCTTTAGACTGTATCTAAACCTGCTCCAACATGGACTGACATTCTGGCCTACTTTCAGCCGATGCGACTTGTCTGTCGCTGAACAGTCGCTTTTTATGTATTCAGCACCTATGTATAATGTTGTAAAAATGCTCTAGAAGCTAAAGTCGCAGAAATGTCACACATATTTGGCCTGCAACTTTCTGTGCGACAAATTCAGACAGGAAAAATCAGTATAAATCCTTAGAAAATTATCCCCCAGTGTCTCCATCTGCTGGCGGTATTGAATAAGCATTGCTGCACTGATGGGGTATGCATTAGACGAAAAAAAAGAAGAAAAAGAAGAATAATACGCCCAGAAAAGAGGCGAAAAGGAGAAAAACTTAAAAAAACGTGAAAAAAAAGTAAGAGGAAGAGAAGGGAAAAAAAGGTGGAAATGGGTTTAAAAGTGATTTCGGCGGAGAAATATATATATATATATATATATATATATATATATATATATATACGCGCACACACACACATATATATAAACGTATTCTCCGTTGAGATATTGCAGCCGCTGCTGTGTCCAGGCCCAGGAGCCTTAGCACTGTGCTGTGATGTCACTCAATACCACTGACATCACTAGGTGTAAACAACATCTCTCCTTTGCTGTGTATGTGACTATGGAGCTGTTTGGTGATGTCGTCTATTATGGCCTTCATAGAAGCAACAGGAGATTGTTGCATCCATCTAGAACCCTCAGAACTACAGTGCTATGATGTCACTCACTTCCACAGGCCTTGCAGAGTGTAAACAACAACAACCCAGCTTTGTTGTGTATGTAACCATAGGGATTGTGATGTCACCTAGAACCTTCACAGCAGCGACAGCTTTATGAGGAGCATCAGCACTGCTCTGCCTGAGCAGAACCATCACCGCCATAGGTTGTCAAATAACCCGGATTTAACCCACACAGGTAAGTCCAATGGGGTGCAGGCATGTCCTCTATGCTTACAGCTTCCCGTGGGTGTTGGTTTGATACCGTTTGGGGACAGCCAAGGAGGCATCTGCAGGCAACAAAGGTAGGTGTGTGCTTGTGTGTGTGTTTCCTATGCAGATCCTAAGCCCAGTGTCACATGCAAGTAGGAGGAGTAAGAAGGGTTCCTGGCAAATCCGGGTTATGGATTGCATTTAAAAAGGCCCCGTGGGAGTGCAATGGGCCCCTGTCTTGCTGCTTAGCAATAATGGTATGGGTTTAGGTTCTGCTGTGTGTACTGGTGGTTGACTGCCCCCCAGCCCAGAGTGTGCATGGAAAATTGTCTGGCAGCCTCCCTGACAGCAAGCAGTGATAGTGCCCATGAAGGGGACCTTGTTGGGCCCGCCCCTTTCACGGTTATCGCTTCTCGGCCTTTTGGCTAAGATCAAGTGTAGTATCTGTTCTTATCAGTTTAATATCTGATACGTCCCCTATCTGGGGACCATATATTAAATGGATTTTTGAGAACGGGGGCCGATTTCGAAGCTTGCTTCCGTCGCCCTATGCATTGACCCGATATGGCAGTATCTTCGGGTACAGTGCACCACCCCCTTACAGGGTTAAAAAGAAAGATTCCTACTTTCATTGCTACCTGCTTGCTGGCTAGCCAGCTAGCCAGCCCTGTGGGCCTTGCTGCTGCTGCTGCTGCTGCTGCAGCCAAAAAACAAAAGGTGGTGCTGCTGCTGCTTCTGCTGCTTCTGCTTGTGTCTGGCCGCTGTTGGAGCGTCCAGGCACAGGACTTCTGCTGCTGCTGACTAAATGGCCTCCTTAATTGGATCATTTGAGTAGCCAGCACACCTGTGCAGGTAGGGCATGACATGATAGGCAGCTGCCTTGATAGCGGGTGGGTGCTGAATGTTCCTAATTGACAAAATAAGATTAATGCTTATGAAGAAATATAAAATCTCATCCCTTCCCCAATATCGCGCCACACCCCTACCCCTTAATTCCCTGGTTGAACTTGATGGACATATGTCTTTTTTCGACCGTACTAACTATGTAACTATGTAACATAACATGGGGGGGTCTCCTGGCTGTTCACACAGGTGTGTCATTGCTGTACATTGACCATGCATTGCTTCTGTGGTATTGCAAAGGCAAAGACAAATGCTTCCAGCCATCCATTGCACTAATGGATTGGTCATCAGCTGGCTGTCTATGTCCCGCATCAATATAGACCAAAGTACAGAGGGTTAGGCTATGCTATAGTGCACCTACCTGATGCATCAGAAGGTGCGAGGCCCTTGCTAAATTCTGTGCACAGACTTTGAGATCTATGCTTTAGACTGTATCTAAACCTGCTCCAACATGGACTGACATTCTGGCCTACTTTCAGCCGATGCGACTTGTCTGTCGCTGAACAGTCGCTTTTTATGTATTCAGCACCTATGTATAATGTTGTAAAAATGCTCTAGAAGCTAAAGTCGCAGAAATGTCACACATATTTGGCCTGCAACTTTCTGTGCGACAAATTCAGACAGGAAAAATCAGTATAAATCCTTAGAAAATTATCCCCCAGTGTCTCCATCTGCTGGCGGTATTGAATAAGCATTGCTGCACTGATGGGGTATGCATTAGACGAAAAAAAAGAAGAAAAAGAAGAATAATACGCCCAGAAAAGAGGCGAAAAGGAGAAAAACGTAAAAAAACGTGAAAAAAAAGTAAGAGGAAGAGAAGGGAAAAAAAGGTGGAAATGGGTTTAAAAGTGATTTCGGCGGAGAAATATATATATATATATATATATATATATATACGCGCACACACACACATATATATAAACGTATTCTCCGTTGAGATATTGCAGCCGCTGCTGTGTCCAGGCCCAGGAGCCTTAGCACTGTGCTGTGATGTCACTCAATACCACTGACATCACTAGGTGTAAACAACATCTCTCCTTTGCTGTGTATGTGACTATGGAGCTGTTTGGTGATGTCGTCTATTATGGCCTTCATAGAAGCAACAGGAGATTGTTGCATCCATCTAGAACCCTCAGAACTACAGTGCTATGATGTCACTCACTTCCACAGGCCTTGCAGAGTGTAAACAACAACAACCCAGCTTTGTTGTGTATGTAACCATAGGGATTGTGATGTCACCTAGAACCTTCACAGCAGCGACAGCTTTATGAGGAGCATCAGCACTGCTCTGCCTGAGCAGAACCATCACCGCCATAGGTTGTCAAATAACCCGGATTTAACCCACACAGGTAAGTCCAATGGGGTGCAGGCATGTCCTCTATGCTTACAGCTTCCCGTGGGTGTTGGTTTGATACCGTTTGGGGACAGCCAAGGAGGCATCTGCAGGCAACAAAGGTAGGTGTGTGCTTGTGTGTGTGTTTCCTATGCAGATCCTAAGCCCAGTGTCACATGCAAGTAGGAGGAGTAAGAAGGGTTCCTGGCAAATCCGGGTTATGGATTGCATTTAAAAAGGCCCCGTGGGAGTGCAATGGGCCCCTGTCTTGCTGCTTAGCAATAATGGTATGGGTTTAGGTTCTGCTGTGTGTACTGGTGGTTGACTGCCCCCCAGCCCAGAGTGTGCATGGAAAATTGTCTGGCAGCCTCCCTGACAGCAAGCAGTGATAGTGCCCATGAAGGGGACCTTGTTGGGCCCGCCCCTTTCACGGTTATCGCTTCTCGGCCTTTTGGCTAAGATCAAGTGTAGTATCTGTTCTTATCAGTTTAATATCTGATACGTCCCCTATCTGGGGACCATATATTAAATGGATTTTTGAGAACGGGGGCCGATTTCGAAGCTTGCTTCCGTCGCCCTATGCATTGACCCGATATGGCAGTATCTTCGGGTACAGTGCACCACCCCCTTACAGGGTTAAAAAGAAAGATTCCTACTTTCATTGCTACCTGCTTGCTGGCTAGCCAGCTAGCCAGCCCTGTGGGCCTTGCTGCTGCTGCTGCTGCTGCTGCAGCCAAAAAACAAAAGGTGGTGCTGCTGCTGCTTCTGCTGCTTCTGCTTGTGTCTGGCCGCTGTTGGAGCGTCCAGGCACAGGACTTCTGCTGCTGCTGACTAAATGGCCTCCTTAATTGGATCATTTGAGTAGCCAGCACACCTGTGCAGGTAGGGCATGACATGATAGGCAGCTGCCTTGATAGCGGGTGGGTGCTGAATGTTCCTAATTGACAAAATAAGATTAATGCTTATGAAGAAATATAAAATCTCATCCCTTCCCCAATATCGCGCCACACCCCTACCCCTTAATTCCCTGGTTGAACTTGATGGACATATGTCTTTTTTCGACCGTACTAACTATGTAACTATGTAACATAACATGGGGGGGTCTCCTGGCTGTTCACACAGGTGTGTCATTGCTGTACATTGACCATGCATTGCTTCTGTGGTATTGCAAAGGCAAAGACAAATGCTTCCAGCCATCCATTGCACTAATGGATTGGTCATCAGCTGGCTGTCTATGTCCCGCATCAATATAGACCAAAGTACAGAGGGTTAGGCTATGCTATAGTGCACCTACCTGATGCATCAGAAGGTGCGAGGCCCTTGCTAAATTCTGTGCACAGACTTTGAGATCTATGCTTTAGACTGTATCTAAACCTGCTCCAACATGGACTGACATTCTGGCCTACTTTCAGCCGATGCGACTTGTCTGTCGCTGAACAGTCGCTTTTTATGTATTCAGCACCTATGTATAATGTTGTAAAAATGCTCTAGAAGCTAAAGTCGCAGAAATGTCACACATATTTGGCCTGCAACTTTCTGTGCGACAAATTCAGACAGGAAAAATCAGTATAAATCCTTAGAAAATTATCCCCCAGTGTCTCCATCTGCTGGCGGTATTGAATAAGCATTGCTGCACTGATGGGGTATGCATTAGACGAAAAAAAAGAAGAAAAAGAAGAATAATACGCCCAGAAAAGAGGCGAAAAGGAGAAAAACTTAAAAAAACGTGAAAAAAAAGTAAGAGGAAGAGAAGGGAAAAAAAGGTGGAAATGGGTTTAAAAGTGATTTCGGCGGAGAAATATATATATATATATATATATATATATATATATATACGCGCACACACACACATATATATAAACGTATTCTCCGTTGAGATATTGCAGCCGCTGCTGTGTCCAGGCCCAGGAGCCTTAGCACTGTGCTGTGATGTCACTCAATACCACTGACATCACTAGGTGTAAACAACATCTCTCCTTTGCTGTGTATGTGACTATGGAGCTGTTTGGTGATGTCGTCTATTATGGCCTTCATAGAAGCAACAGGAGATTGTTGCATCCATCTAGAACCCTCAGAACTACAGTGCTATGATGTCACTCACTTCCACAGGCCTTGCAGAGTGTAAACAACAACAACCCAGCTTTGTTGTGTATGTAACCATAGGGATTGTGATGTCACCTAGAACCTTCACAGCAGCGACAGCTTTATGAGGAGCATCAGCACTGCTCTGCCTGAGCAGAACCATCACCGCCATAGGTTGTCAAATAACCCGGATTTAACCCACACAGGTAAGTCCAATGGGGTGCAGGCATGTCCTCTATGCTTACAGCTTCCCGTGGGTGTTGGTTTGATACCGTTTGGGGACAGCCAAGGAGGCATCTGCAGGCAACAAAGGTAGGTGTGTGCTTGTGTGTGTGTTTCCTATGCAGATCCTAAGCCCAGTGTCACATGCAAGTAGGAGGAGTAAGAAGGGTTCCTGGCAAATCCGGGTTATGGATTGCATTTAAAAAGGCCCCGTGGGAGTGCAATGGGCCCCTGTCTTGCTGCTTAGCAATAATGGTATGGGTTTAGGTTCTGCTGTGTGTACTGGTGGTTGACTGCCCCCCAGCCCAGAGTGTGCATGGAAAATTGTCTGGCAGCCTCCCTGACAGCAAGCAGTGATAGTGCCCATGAAGGGGACCTTGTTGGGCCCGCCCCTTTCACGGTTATCGCTTCTCGGCCTTTTGGCTAAGATCAAGTGTAGTATCTGTTCTTATCAGTTTAATATCTGATACGTCCCCTATCTGGGGACCATATATTAAATGGATTTTTGAGAACGGGGGCCGATTTCGAAGCTTGCTTCCGTCGCCCTATGCATTGACCCGATATGGCAGTATCTTCGGGTACAGTGCACCACCCCCTTACAGGGTTAAAAAGAAAGATTCCTACTTTCATTGCTACCTGCTTGCTGGCTAGCCAGCTAGCCAGCCCTGTGGGCCTTGCTGCTGCTGCTGCTGCTGCTGCAGCCAAAAAACAAAAGGTGGTGCTGCTGCTGCTTCTGCTGCTTCTGCTTGTGTCTGGCCGCTGTTGGAGCGTCCAGGCACAGGACTTCTGCTGCTGCTGACTAAATGGCCTCCTTAATTGGATCATTTGAGTAGCCAGCACACCTGTGCAGGTAGGGCATGACATGATAGGCAGCTGCCTTGATAGCGGGTGGGTGCTGAATGTTCCTAATTGACAAAATAAGATTAATGCTTATGAAGAAATATAAAATCTCATCCCTTCCCCAATATCGCGCCACACCCCTACCCCTTAATTCCCTGGTTGAACTTGATGGACATATGTCTTTTTTCGACCGTACTAACTATGTAACTATGTAACATAACATGGGGGGGTCTCCTGGCTGTTCACACAGGTGTGTCATTGCTGTACATTGACCATGCATTGCTTCTGTGGTATTGCAAAGGCAAAGACAAATGCTTCCAGCCATCCATTGCACTAATGGATTGGTCATCAGCTGGCTGTCTATGTCCCGCATCAATATAGACCAAAGTACAGAGGGTTAGGCTATGCTATAGTGCACCTACCTGATGCATCAGAAGGTGAGAGGCCCTTGCTAAATTCTGTGCACAGACTTTGAGATCTATGCTTTAGACTGTATCTAAACCTGCTCCAACATGGACTGACATTCTGGCCTACTTTCAGCCGATGCGACTTGTCTGTCGCTGAACAGTCGCTTTTTATGTATTCAGCACCTATGTATAATGTTGTAAAAATGCTCTAGAAGCTAAAGTCGCAGAAATGTCACACATATTTGGCCTGCAACTTTCTGTGCGACAAATTCAGACAGGAAAAATCAGTATAAATCCTTAGAAAATTATCCCCCAGTGTCTCCATCTGCTGGCGGTATTGAATAAGCATTGCTGCACTGATGGGGTATGCATTAGACGAAAAAAAAGAAGAAAAAGAAGAATAATACGCCCAGAAAAGAGGCGAAAAGGAGAAAAACGTAAAAAAACGTGAAAAAAAAGTAAGAGGAAGAGAAGGGAAAAAAAGGTGGAAATGGGTTTAAAAGTGATTTCGGCGGAGAAATATATATATATATATATATATATATATATATATATATATATATACGCGCACACACACACATATATATAAACGTATTCTCCGTTGAGATATTGCAGCCGCTGCTGTGTCCAGGCCCAGGAGCCTTAGCACTGTGCTGTGATGTCACTCAATACCACTGACATCACTAGGTGTAAACAACATCTCTCCTTTGCTGTGTATGTGACTATGGAGCTGTTTGGTGATGTCGTCTATTATGGCCTTCATAGAAGCAACAGGAGATTGTTGCATCCATCTAGAACCCTCAGAACTACAGTGCTATGATGTCACTCACTTCCACAGGCCTTGCAGAGTGTAAACAACAACAACCCAGCTTTGTTGTGTATGTAACCATAGGGATTGTGATGTCACCTAGAACCTTCACAGCAGCGACAGCTTTATGAGGAGCATCAGCACTGCTCTGCCTGAGCAGAACCATCACCGCCATAGGTTGTCAAATAACCCGGATTTAACCCACACAGGTAAGTCCAATGGGGTGCAGGCATGTCCTCTATGCTTACAGCTTCCCGTGGGTGTTGGTTTGATACCGTTTGGGGACAGCCAAGGAGGCATCTGCAGGCAACAAAGGTAGGTGTGTGCTTGTGTGTGTGTTTCCTATGCAGATCCTAAGCCCAGTGTCACATGCAAGTAGGAGGAGTAAGAAGGGTTCCTGGCAAATCCGGGTTATGGATTGCATTTAAAAAGGCCCCGTGGGAGTGCAATGGGCCCCTGTCTTGCTGCTTAGCAATAATGGTATGGGTTTAGGTTCTGCTGTGTGTACTGGTGGTTGACTGCCCCCCAGCCCAGAGTGTGCATGGAAAATTGTCTGGCAGCCTCCCTGACAGCAAGCAGTGATAGTGCCCATGAAGGGGACCTTGTTGGGCCCGCCCCTTTCACGGTTATCGCTTCTCGGCCTTTTGGCTAAGATCAAGTGTAGTATCTGTTCTTATCAGTTTAATATCTGATACGTCCCCTATCTGGGGACCATATATTAAATGGATTTTTGAGAACGGGGGCCGATTTCGAAGCTTGCTTCCGTCGCCCTATGCATTGACCCGATATGGCAGTATCTTCGGGTACAGTGCACCACCCCCTTACAGGGTTAAAAAGAAAGATTCCTACTTTCATTGCTACCTGCTTGCTGGCTAGCCAGCTAGCCAGCCCTGTGGGCCTTGCTGCTGCTGCTGCTGCTGCTGCAGCCAAAAAACAAAAGGTGGTGCTGCTGCTGCTTCTGCTGCTTCTGCTTGTGTCTGGCCGCTGTTGGAGCGTCCAGGCACAGGACTTCTGCTGCTGCTGACTAAATGGCCTCCTTAATTGGATCATTTGAGTAGCCAGCACACCTGTGCAGGTAGGGCATGACATGATAGGCAGCTGCCTTGATAGCGGGTGGGTGCTGAATGTTCCTAATTGACAAAATAAGATTAATGCTTATGAAGAAATATAAAATCTCATCCCTTCCCCAATATCGCGCCACACCCCTACCCCTTAATTCCCTGGTTGAACTTGATGGACATATGTCTTTTTTCGACCGTACTAACTATGTAACTATGTAACATAACATGGGGGGGTCTCCTGGCTGTTCACACAGGTGTGTCATTGCTGTACATTGACCATGCATTGCTTCTGTGGTATTGCAAAGGCAAAGACAAATGCTTCCAGCCATCCATTGCACTAATGGATTGGTCATCAGCTGGCTGTCTATGTCCCGCATCAATATAGACCAAAGTACAGAGGGTTAGGCTATGCTATAGTGCACCTACCTGATGCATCAGAAGGTGCGAGGCCCTTGCTAAATTCTGTGCACAGACTTTGAGATCTATGCTTTAGACTGTATCTAAACCTGCTCCAACATGGACTGACATTCTGGCCTACTTTCAGCCGATGCGACTTGTCTGTCGCTGAACAGTCGCTTTTTATGTATTCAGCACCTATGTATAATGTTGTAAAAATGCTCTAGAAGCTAAAGTCGCAGAAATGTCACACATATTTGGCCTGCAACTTTCTGTGCGACAAATTCAGACAGGAAAAATCAGTATAAATCCTTAGAAAATTATCCCCCAGTGTCTCCATCTGCTGGCGGTATTGAATAAGCATTGCTGCACTGATGGGGTATGCATTAGACGAAAAAAAAGAAGAAAAAGAAGAATAATACGCCCAGAAAAGAGGCGAAAAGGAGAAAAACGTAAAAAAACGTGAAAAAAAAGTAAGAGGAAGAGAAGGGAAAAAAAGGTGGAAATGGGTTTAAAAGTGATTTCGGCGGAGAAATATATATATATATATATATATATATATATATATATATATATATACGCGCACACACACACATATATATAAACGTATTCTCCGTTGAGATATTGCAGCCGCTGCTGTGTCCAGGCCCAGGAGCCTTAGCACTGTGCTGTGATGTCACTCAATACCACTGACATCACTAGGTGTAAACAACATCTCTCCTTTGCTGTGTATGTGACTATGGAGCTGTTTGGTGATGTCGTCTATTATGGCCTTCATAGAAGCAACAGGAGATTGTTGCATCCATCTAGAACCCTCAGAACTACAGTGCTATGATGTCACTCACTTCCACAGGCCTTGCAGAGTGTAAACAACAACAACCCAGCTTTGTTGTGTATGTAACCATAGGGATTGTGATGTCACCTAGAACCTTCACAGCAGCGACAGCTTTATGAGGAGCATCAGCACTGCTCTGCCTGAGCAGAACCATCACCGCCATAGGTTGTCAAATAACCCGGATTTAACCCACACAGGTAAGTCCAATGGGGTGCAGGCATGTCCTCTATGCTTACAGCTTCCCGTGGGTGTTGGTTTGATACCGTTTGGGGACAGCCAAGGAGGCATCTGCAGGCAACAAAGGTAGGTGTGTGCTTGTGTGTGTGTTTCCTATGCAGATCCTAAGCCCAGTGTCACATGCAAGTAGGAGGAGTAAGAAGGGTTCCTGGCAAATCCGGGTTATGGATTGCATTTAAAAAGGCCCCGTGGGAGTGCAATGGGCCCCTGTCTTGCTGCTTAGCAATAATGGTATGGGTTTAGGTTCTGCTGTGTGTACTGGTGGTTGACTGCCCCCCAGCCCAGAGTGTGCATGGAAAATTGTCTGGCAGCCTCCCTGACAGCAAGCAGTGATAGTGCCCATGAAGGGGACCTTGTTGGGCCCGCCCCTTTCACAGTTATCGCTTCTCGGCCTTTTGGCTAAGATCAAGTGTAGTATCTGTTCTTATCAGTTTAATATCTGATACGTCCCCTATCTGGGGACCATATATTAAATGGATTTTTGAGAACGGGGGCCGATTTCGAAGCTTGCTTCCGTCGCCCTATGCATTGACCCGATATGGCAGTATCTTCGGGTACAGTGCACCACCCCCTTACAGGGTTAAAAAGAAAGATTCCTACTTTCATTGCTACCTGCTTGCTGGCTAGCCAGCTAGCCAGCCCTGTGGGCCTTGCTGCTGCTGCTGCTGCTGCTGCAGCCAAAAAACAAAAGGTGGTGCTGCTGCTGCTTCTGCTGCTTCTGCTTGTGTCTGGCCGCTGTTGGAGCGTCCAGGCACAGGACTTCTGCTGCTGCTGACTAAATGGCCTCCTTAATTGGATCATTTGAGTAGCCAGCACACCTGTGCAGGTAGGGCATGACATGATAGGCAGCTGCCTTGATAGCGGGTGGGTGCTGAATGTTCCTAATTGACAAAATAAGATTAATGCTTATGAAGAAATATAAAATCTCATCCCTTCCCCAATATCGCACCACACCCCTACCCCTTAATTCCCTGGTTGAACTTGATGGACATATGTCTTTTTTCGACCGTACTAACTATGTAACTATGTAACATAACATGGGGGGGTCTCCTGGCTGTTCACACAGGTGTGTCATTGCTGTACATTGACCATGCATTGCTTCTGTGGTATTGCAAAGGCAAAGACAAATGCTTCCAGCCATCCATTGCACTAATGGATTGGTCATCAGCTGGCTGTCTATGTCCCGCATCAATATAGACCAAAGTACAGAGGGTTAGGCTATGCTATAGTGCACCTACCTGATGCATCAGAAGGTGCGAGGCCCTTGCTAAATTCTGTGCACAGACTTTGAGATCTATGCTTTAGACTGTATCTAAACCTGCTCCAACATGGACTGACATTCTGGCCTACTTTCAGCCGATGCGACTTGTCTGTCGCTGAACAGTCGCTTTTTATGTATTCAGCACCTATGTATAATGTTGTAAAAATGCTCTAGAAGCTAAAGTCGCAGAAATGTCACACATATTTGGCCTGCAACTTTCTGTGCGACAAATTCAGACAGGAAAAATCAGTATAAATCCTTAGAAAATTATCCCCCAGTGTCTCCATCTGCTGGCGGTATTGAATAAGCATTGCTGCACTGATGGGGTATGCATTAGACGAAAAAAAAGAAGAAAAAGAAGAATAATACGCCCAGAAAAGAGGCGAAAAGGAGAAAAACGTAAAAAAACGTGAAAAAAAAGTAAGAGGAAGAGAAGGGAAAAAAAGGTGGAAATGGGTTTAAAAGTGATTTCGGCGGAGAAATATATATATATATATATATATATATATATATATATATATATACGCGCACACACACACATATATATAAACGTATTCTCCGTTGAGATATTGCAGCCGCTGCTGTGTCCAGGCCCAGGAGCCTTAGCACTGTGCTGTGATGTCACTCAATACCACTGACATCACTAGGTGTAAACAACATCTCTCCTTTGCTGTGTATGTGACTATGGAGCTGTTTGGTGATGTCGTCTATTATGGCCTTCATAGAAGCAACAGGAGATTGTTGCATCCATCTAGAACCCTCAGAACTACAGTGCTATGATGTCACTCACTTCCACAGGCCTTGCAGAGTGTAAACAACAACAACCCAGCTTTGTTGTGTATGTAACCATAGGGATTGTGATGTCACCTAGAACCTTCACAGCAGCGACAGCTTTATGAGGAGCATCAGCACTGCTCTGCCTGAGCAGAACCATCACCGCCATAGGTTGTCAAATAACCCGGATTTAACCCACACAGGTAAGTCCAATGGGGTGCAGGCATGTCCTCTATGCTTACAGCTTCCCGTGGGTGTTGGTTTGATACCGTTTGGGGACAGCCAAGGAGGCATCTGCAGGCAACAAAGGTAGGTGTGTGCTTGTGTGTGTGTTTCCTATGCAGATCCTAAGCCCAGTGTCACATGCAAGTAGGAGGAGTAAGAAGGGTTCCTGGCAAATCCGGGTTATGGATTGCATTTAAAAAGGCCCCGTGGGAGTGCAATGGGCCCCTGTCTTGCTGCTTAGCAATAATGGTATGGGTTTAGGTTCTGCTGTGTGTACTGGTGGTTGACTGCCCCCCAGCCCAGAGTGTGCATGGAAAATTGTCTGGCAGCCTCCCTGACAGCAAGCAGTGATAGTGCCCATGAAGGGGACCTTGTTGGGCCCGCCCCTTTCACGGTTATCGCTTCTCGGCCTTTTGGCTAAGATCAAGTGTAGTATCTGTTCTTATCAGTTTAATATCTGATTCGTCCCCTATCTGGGGACCATATATTAAATGGATTTTTGAGAACGGGGGCCGATTTCGAAGCTTGCTTCCGTCGCCCTATGCATTGACCCGATATGGCAGTATCTTCGGGTACAGTGCACCACCCCCTTACAGGGTTAAAAAGAAAGATTCCTACTTTCATTGCTACCTGCTTGCTGGCTAGCCAGCTAGCCAGCCCTGTGGGCCTTGCTGCTGCTGCTGCTGCTGCTGCAGCCAAAAAACAAAAGGTGGTGCTGCTGCTGCTTCTGCTGCTTCTGCTTGTGTCTGGCCGCTGTTGGAGCGTCCAGGCACAGGACTTCTGCTGCTGCTGACTAAATGGCCTCCTTAATTGGATCATTTGAGTAGCCAGCACACCTGTGCAGGTAGGGCATGACATGATAGGCAGCTGCCTTGATAGCGGGTGGGTGCTGAATGTTCCTAATTGACAAAATAAGATTAATGCTTATGAAGAAATATAAAATCTCATCCCTTCCCCAATATCGCGCCACACCCCTACCCCTTAATTCCCTGGTTGAACTTGATGGACATATGTCTTTTTTCGACCGTACTAACTATGTAACTATGTAACATAACATGGGGGGGTCTCCTGGCTGTTCACACAGGTGTGTCATTGCTGTACATTGACCATGCATTGCTTCTGTGGTATTGCAAAGGCAAAGACAAATGCTTCCAGCCATCCATTGCACTAATGGATTGGTCATCAGCTGGCTGTCTATGTCCCGCATCAATATAGACCAAAGTACAGAGGGTTAGGCTATGCTATAGTGCACCTACCTGATGCATCAGAAGGTGCGAGGCCCTTGCTAAATTCTGTGCACAGACTTTGAGATCTATGCTTTAGACTGTATCTAAACCTGCTCCAACATGGACTGACATTCTGGCCTACTTTCAGCCGATGCGACTTGTCTGTCGCTGAACAGTCGCTTTTTATGTATTCAGCACCTATGTATAATGTTGTAAAAATGCTCTAGAAGCTAAAGTCGCAGAAATGTCACACATATTTGGCCTGCAACTTTCTGTGCGACAAATTCAGACAGGAAAAATCAGTATAAATCCTTAGAAAATTATCCCCCAGTGTCTCCATCTGCTGGCGGTATTGAATAAGCATTGCTGCACTGATGGGGTATGCATTAGACGAAAAAAAAGAAGAAAAAGAAGAATAATACGCCCAGAAAAGAGGCGAAAAGGAGAAAAACGTAAAAAAACGTGAAAAAAAAGTAAGAGGAAGAGAAGGGAAAAAAAGGTGGAAATGGGTTTAAAAGTGATTTCGGCGGAGAAATATATATATATATATATATATATATATATATATATATATATACGCGCACACACACACATATATATAAACGTATTCTCCGTTGAGATATTGCAGCCGCTGCTGTGTCCAGGCCCAGGAGCCTTAGCACTGTGCTGTGATGTCACTCAATACCACTGACATCACTAGGTGTAAACAACATCTCTCCTTTGCTGTGTATGTGACTATGGAGCTGTTTGGTGATGTCGTCTATTATGGCCTTCATAGAAGCAACAGGAGATTGTTGCATCCATCTAGAACCCTCAGAACTACAGTGCTATGATGTCACTCACTTCCACAGGCCTTGCAGAGTGTAAACAACAACAACCCAGCTTTGTTGTGTATGTAACCATAGGGATTGTGATGTCACCTAGAACCTTCACAGCAGCGACAGCTTTATGAGGAGCATCAGCACTGCTCTGCCTGAGCAGAACCATCACCGCCATAGGTTGTCAAATAACCCGGATTTAACCCACACAGGTAAGTCCAATGGGGTGCAGGCATGTCCTCTATGCTTACAGCTTCCCGTGGGTGTTGGTTTGATACCGTTTGGGGACAGCCAAGGAGGCATCTGCAGGCAACAAAGGTAGGTGTGTGCTTGTGTGTGTGTTTCCTATGCAGATCCTAAGCCCAGTGTCACATGCAAGTAGGAGGAGTAAGAAGGGTTCCTGGCAAATCCGGGTTATGGATTGCATTTAAAAAGGCCCCGTGGGAGTGCAATGGGCCCCTGTCTTGCTGCTTAGCAATAATGGTATGGGTTTAGGTTCTGCTGTGTGTACTGGTGGTTGACTGCCCCCCAGCCCAGAGTGTGCATGGAAAATTGTCTGGCAGCCTCCCTGACAGCAAGCAGTGATAGTGCCCATGAAGGGGACCTTGTTGGGCCCGCCCCTTTCACGGTTATCGCTTCTCGGCCTTTTGGCTAAGATCAAGTGTAGTATCTGTTCTTATCAGTTTAATATCTGATACGTCCCCTATCTGGGGACCATATATTAAATGGATTTTTGAGAACGGGGGCCGATTTCGAAGCTTGCTTCCGTCGCCCTATGCATTGACCCGATATGGCAGTATCTTCGGGTACAGTGCACCACCCCCTTACAGGGTTAAAAAGAAAGATTCCTACTTTCATTGCTACCTGCTTGCTGGCTAGCCAGCTAGCCAGCCCTGTGGGCCTTGCTGCTGCTGCTGCTGCTGCTGCAGCCAAAAAACAAAAGGTGGTGCTGCTGCTGCTTCTGCTGCTTCTGCTTGTGTCTGGCCGCTGTTGGAGCGTCCAGGCACAGGACTTCTGCTGCTGCTGACTAAATGGCCTCCTTAATTGGATCATTTGAGTAGCCAGCACACCTGTGCAGGTAGGGCATGACATGATAGGCAGCTGCCTTGATAGCGGGTGGGTGCTGAATGTTCCTAATTGACAAAATAAGATTAATGCTTATGAAGAAATATAAAATCTCATCCCTTCCCCAATATCGCGCCACACCCCTACCCCTTAATTCCCTGGTTGAACTTGATGGACATATGTCTTTTTTCGACCGTACTAACTATGTAACTATGTAACATAACATGGGGGGGTCTCCTGGCTGTTCACACAGGTGTGTCATTGCTGTACATTGACCATGCATTGCTTCTGTGGTATTGCAAAGGCAAAGACAAATGCTTCCAGCCATCCATTGCACTAATGGATTGGTCATCAGCTGGCTGTCTATGTCCCGCATCAATATAGACCAAAGTACAGAGGGTTAGGCTATGCTATAGTGCACCTACCTGATGCATCAGAAGGTGCGAGGCCCTTGCTAAATTCTGTGCACAGACTTTGAGATCTATGCTTTAGACTGTATCTAAACCTGCTCCAACATGGACTGACATTCTGGCCTACTTTCAGCCGATGCGACTTGTCTGTCGCTGAACAGTCGCTTTTTATGTATTCAGCACCTATGTATAATGTTGTAAAAATGCTCTAGAAGCTAAAGTCGCAGAAATGTCACACATATTTGGCCTGCAACTTTCTGTGCGACAAATTCAGACAGGAAAAATCAGTATAAATCCTTAGAAAATTATCCCCCAGTGTCTCCATCTGCTGGCGGTATTGAATAAGCATTGCTGCACTGATGGGGTATGCATTAGACGAAAAAAAAGAAGAAAAAGAAGAATAATACGCCCAGAAAAGAGGCGAAAAGGAGAAAAACGTAAAAAAACGTGAAAAAAAAGTAAGAGGAAGAGAAGGGAAAAAAAGGTGGAAATGGGTTTAAAAGTGATTTCGGCGGAGAAATATATATATATATATATATATATATATATATATATACGCGCACACACACACATATATATAAACGTATTCTCCGTTGAGATATTGCACAGCCGCTGCTGTGTCCAGGCCCAGGAGCCTTAGCACTGTGCTGTGATGTCACTCAATACCACTGACATCACTAGGTGTAAACAACATCTCTCCTTTGCTGTGTATGTGACTATGGAGCTGTTTGGTGATGTCGTCTATTATGGCCTTCATAGAAGCAACAGGAGATTGTTGCATCCATCTAGAACCCTCAGAACTACAGTGCTATGATGTCACTCACTTCCACAGGCCTTGCAGAGTGTAAACAACAACAACCCAGCTTTGTTGTGTATGTAACCATAGGGATTGTGATGTCACCTAGAACCTTCACAGCAGCGACAGCTTTATGAGGAGCATCAGCACTGCTCTGCCTGAGCAGAACCATCACCGCCATAGGTTGTCAAATAACCCGGATTTAACCCACACAGGTAAGTCCAATGGGGTGCAGGCATGTCCTCTATGCTTACAGCTTCCCGTGGGTGTTGGTTTGATACCGTTTGGGGACAGCCAAGGAGGCATCTGCAGGCAACAAAGGTAGGTGTGTGCTTGTGTGTGTGTTTCCTATGCAGATCCTAAGCCCAGTGTCACATGCAAGTAGGAGGAGTAAGAAGGGTTCCTGGCAAATCCGGGTTATGGATTGCATTTAAAAAGGCCCCGTGGGAGTGCAATGGGCCCCTGTCTTGCTGCTTAGCAATAATGGTATGGGTTTAGGTTCTGCTGTGTGTACTGGTGGTTGACTGCCCCCCAGCCCAGAGTGTGCATGGAAAATTGTCTGGCAGCCTCCCTGACAGCAAGCAGTGATAGTGCCCATGAAGGGGACCTTGTTGGGCCCGCCCCTTTCACGGTTATCGCTTCTCGGCCTTTTGGCTAAGATCAAGTGTAGTATCTGTTCTTATCAGTTTAATATCTGATACGTCCCCTATCTGGGGACCATATATTAAATGGATTTTTGAGAACGGGGGCCGATTTCGAAGCTTGCTTCCGTCGCCCTATGCATTGACCCGATATGGCAGTATCTTCGGGTACAGTGCACCACCCCCTTACAGGGTTAAAAAGAAAGATTCCTACTTTCATTGCTACCTGCTTGCTGGCTAGCCAGCTAGCCAGCCCTGTGGGCCTTGCTGCTGCTGCTGCTGCTGCTGCAGCCAAAAAACAAAAGGTGGTGCTGCTGCTGCTTCTGCTGCTTCTGCTTGTGTCTGGCCGCTGTTGGAGCGTCCAGGCACAGGACTTCTGCTGCTGCTGACTAAATGGCCTCCTTAATTGGATCATTTGAGTAGCCAGCACACCTGTGCAGGTAGGGCATGACATGATAGGCAGCTGCCTTGATAGCGGGTGGGTGCTGAATGTTCCTAATTGACAAAATAAGATTAATGCTTATGAAGAAATATAAAATCTCATCCCTTCCCCAATATCGCGCCACACCCCTACCCCTTAATTCCCTGGTTGAACTTGATGGACATATGTCTTTTTTCGACCGTACTAACTATGTAACTATGTAACATAACATGGGGGGGTCTCCTGGCTGTTCACACAGGTGTGTCATTGCTGTACATTGACCATGCATTGCTTCTGTGGTATTGCAAAGGCAAAGACAAATGCTTCCAGCCATCCATTGCACTAATGGATTGGTCATCAGCTGGCTGTCTATGTCCCGCATCAATATAGACCAAAGTACAGAGGGTTAGGCTATGCTATAGTGCACCTACCTGATGCATCAGAAGGTGCGAGGCCCTTGCTAAATTCTGTGCACAGACTTTGAGATCTATGCTTTAGACTGTATCTAAACCTGCTCCAACATGGACTGACATTCTGGCCTACTTTCAGCCGATGCGACTTGTCTGTCGCTGAACAGTCGCTTTTTATGTATTCAGCACCTATGTATAATGTTGTAAAAATGCTCTAGAAGCTAAAGTCGCAGAAATGTCACACATATTTGGCCTGCAACTTTCTGTGCGACAAATTCAGACAGGAAAAATCAGTATAAATCCTTAGAAAATTATCCCCCAGTGTCTCCATCTGCTGGCGGTATTGAATAAGCATTGCTGCACTGATGGGGTATGCATTAGACGAAAAAAAAGAAGAAAAAGAAGAATAATACGCCCAGAAAAGAGGCGAAAAGGAGAAAAACGTAAAAAAACGTGAAAAAAAAGTAAGAGGAAGAGAAGGGAAAAAAAGGTGGAAATGGGTTTAAAAGTGATTTCGGCGGAGAAATATATATATATATATATATATATATATATATATATATATATATATATATATATACGCGCACACACACACATATATATAAACGTATTCTCCGTTGAGATATTGCAGCCGCTGCTGTGTCCAGGCCCAGGAGCCTTAGCACTGTGCTGTGATGTCACTCAATACCACTGACATCACTAGGTGTAAACAACATCTCTCCTTTGCTGTGTATGTGACTATGGAGCTGTTTGGTGATGTCGTCTATTATGGCCTTCATAGAAGCAACAGGAGATTGTTGCATCCATCTAGAACCCTCAGAACTACAGTGCTATGATGTCACTCACTTCCACAGGCCTTGCAGAGTGTAAACAACAACAACCCAGCTTTGTTGTGTATGTAACCATAGGGATTGTGATGTCACCTAGAACCTTCACAGCAGCGACAGCTTTATGAGGAGCATCAGCACTGCTCTGCCTGAGCAGAACCATCACCGCCATAGGTTGTCAAATAACCCGGATTTAACCCACACAGGTAAGTCCAATGGGGTGCAGGCATGTCCTCTATGCTTACAGCTTCCCGTGGGTGTTGGTTTGATACCGTTTGGGGACAGCCAAGGAGGCATCTGCAGGCAACAAAGGTAGGTGTGTGCTTGTGTGTGTGTTTCCTATGCAGATCCTAAGCCCAGTGTCACATGCAAGTAGGAGGAGTAAGAAGGGTTCCTGGCAAATCCGGGTTATGGATTGCATTTAAAAAGGCCCCGTGGGAGTGCAATGGGCCCCTGTCTTGCTGCTTAGCAATAATGGTATGGGTTTAGGTTCTGCTGTGTGTACTGGTGGTTGACTGCCCCCCAGCCCAGAGTGTGCATGGAAAATTGTCTGGCAGCCTCCCTGACAGCAAGCAGTGATAGTGCCCATGAAGGGGACCTTGTTGGGCCCGCCCCTTTCACGGTTATCGCTTCTCGGCCTTTTGGCTAAGATCAAGTGTAGTATCTGTTCTTATCAGTTTAATATCTGATACGTCCCCTATCTGGGGACCATATATTAAATGGATTTTTGAGAACGGGGGCCGATTTCGAAGCTTGCTTCCGTCGCCCTATGCATTGACCCGATATGGCAGTATCTTCGGGTACAGTGCACCACCCCCTTACAGGGTTAAAAAGAAAGATTCCTACTTTCATTGCTACCTGCTTGCTGGCTAGCCAGCTAGCCAGCCCTGTGGGCCTTGCTGCTGCTGCTGCTGCTGCTGCAGCCAAAAAACAAAAGGTGGTGCTGCTGCTGCTTCTGCTGCTTCTGCTTGTGTCTGGCCGCTGTTGGAGCGTCCAGGCACAGGACTTCTGCTGCTGCTGACTAAATGGCCTCCTTAATTGGATCATTTGAGTAGCCAGCACACCTGTGCAGGTAGGGCATGACATGATAGGCAGCTGCCTTGATAGCGGGTGGGTGCTGAATGTTCCTAATTGACAAAATAAGATTAATGCTTATGAAGAAATATAAAATCTCATCCCTTCCCCAATATCGCGCCACACCCCTACCCCTTAATTCCCTGGTTGAACTTGATGGACATATGTCTTTTTTCGACCGTACTAACTATGTAACTATGTAACATAACATGGGGGGGTCTCCTGGCTGTTCACACAGGTGTGTCATTGCTGTACATTGACCATGCATTGCTTCTGTGGTATTGCAAAGGCAAAGACAAATGCTTCCAGCCATCCATTGCACTAATGGATTGGTCATCAGCTGGCTGTCTATGTCCCGCATCAATATAGACCAAAGTACAGAGGGTTAGGCTATGCTATAGTGCACCTACCTGATGCATCAGAAGGTGCGAGGCCCTTGCTAAATTCTGTGCACAGACTTTGAGATCTATGCTTTAGACTGTATCTAAACCTGCTCCAACATGGACTGACATTCTGGCCTACTTTCAGCCGATGCGACTTGTCTGTCGCTGAACAGTCGCTTTTTATGTATTCAGCACCTATGTATAATGTTGTAAAAATGCTCTAGAAGCTAAAGTCGCAGAAATGTCACACATATTTGGCCTGCAACTTTCTGTGCGACAAATTCAGACAGGAAAAATCAGTATAAATCCTTAGAAAATTATCCCCCAGTGTCTCCATCTGCTGGCGGTATTGAATAAGCATTGCTGCACTGATGGGGTATGCATTAGACGAAAAAAAAGAAGAAAAAGAAGAATAATACGCCCAGAAAAGAGGCGAAAAGGAGAAAAACGTAAAAAAACGTGAAAAAAAAGTAAGAGGAAGAGAAGGGAAAAAAAGGTGGAAATGGGTTTAAAAGTGATTTCGGCGGAGAAATATATATATATATATATATATATATATATATATATATATATACGCGCACACACACACATATATATAAACGTATTCTCCGTTGAGATATTGCAGCCGCTGCTGTGTCCAGGCCCAGGAGCCTTAGCACTGTGCTGTGATGTCACTCAATACCACTGACATCACTAGGTGTAAACAACATCTCTCCTTTGCTGTGTATGTGACTATGGAGCTGTTTGGTGATGTCGTCTATTATGGCCTTCATAGAAGCAACAGGAGATTGTTGCATCCATCTAGAACCCTCAGAACTACAGTGCTATGATGTCACTCACTTCCACAGGCCTTGCAGAGTGTAAACAACAACAACCCAGCTTTGTTGTGTATGTAACCATAGGGATTGTGATGTCACCTAGAACCTTCACAGCAGCGACAGCTTTATGAGGAGCATCAGCACTGCTCTGCCTGAGCAGAACCATCACCGCCATAGGTTGTCAAATAACCCGGATTTAACCCACACAGGTAAGTCCAATGGGGTGCAGGCATGTCCTCTATGCTTACAGCTTCCCGTGGGTGTTGGTTTGATACCGTTTGGGGACAGCCAAGGAGGCATCTGCAGGCAACAAAGGTAGGTGTGTGCTTGTGTGTGTGTTTCCTATGCAGATCCTAAGCCCAGTGTCACATGCAAGTAGGAGGAGTAAGAAGGGTTCCTGGCAAATCCGGGTTATGGATTGCATTTAAAAAGGCCCCGTGGGAGTGCAATGGGCCCCTGTCTTGCTGCTTAGCAATAATGGTATGGGTTTAGGTTCTGCTGTGTGTACTGGTGGTTGACTGCCCCCCAGCCCAGAGTGTGCATGGAAAATTGTCTGGCAGCCTCCCTGACAGCAAGCAGTGATAGTGCCCATGAAGGGGACCTTGTTGGGCCCGCCCCTTTCACGGTTATCGCTTCTCGGCCTTTTGGCTAAGATCAAGTGTAGTATCTGTTCTTATCAGTTTAATATCTGATACGTCCCCTATCTGGGGACCATATATTAAATGGATTTTTGAGAACGGGGGCCGATTTCGAAGCTTGCTTCCGTCGCCCTATGCATTGACCCGATATGGCAGTATCTTCGGGTACAGTGCACCACCCCCTTACAGGGTTAAAAAGAAAGATTCCTACTTTCATTGCTACCTGCTTGCTGGCTAGCCAGCTAGCCAGCCCTGTGGGCCTTGCTGCTGCTGCTGCTGCTGCTGCAGCCAAAAAACAAAAGGTGGTGCTGCTGCTGCTTCTGCTGCTTCTGCTTGTGTCTGGCCGCTGTTGGAGCGTCCAGGCACAGAACTTCTGCTGCTGCTGACTAAATGGCCTCCTTAATTGGATCATTTGAGTAGCCAGCACACCTGTGCAGGTAGGGCATGACATGATAGGCAGCTGCCTTGATAGCGGGTGGGTGCTGAATGTTCCTAATTGACAAAATAAGATTAATGCTTATGAAGAAATATAAAATCTCATCCCTTCCCCAATATCGCGCCACACCCCTACCCCTTAATTCCCTGGTTGAACTTGATGGACATATGTCTTTTTTCGACCGTACTAACTATGTAACTATGTAACATAACATGGGGGGGTCTCCTGGCTGTTCACACAGGTGTGTCATTGCTGTACATTGACCATGCATTGCTTCTGTGGTATTGCAAAGGCAAAGACAAATGCTTCCAGCCATCCATTGCACTAATGGATTGGTCATCAGCTGGCTGTCTATGTCCCGCATCAATATAGACCAAAGTACAGAGGGTTAGGCTATGCTATAGTGCACCTACCTGATGCATCAGAAGGTGCGAGGCCCTTGCTAAATTCTGTGCACAGACTTTGAGATCTATGCTTTAGACTGTATCTAAACCTGCTCCAACATGGACTGACATTCTGGCCTACTTTCAGCCGATGCGACTTGTCTGTCGCTGAACAGTCGCTTTTTATGTATTCAGCACCTATGTATAATGTTGTAAAAATGCTCTAGAAGCTAAAGTCGCAGAAATGTCACACATATTTGGCCTGCAACTTTCTGTGCGACAAATTCAGACAGGAAAAATCAGTATAAATCCTTAGAAAATTATCCCCCAGTGTCTCCATCTGCTGGCGGTATTGAATAAGCATTGCTGCACTGATGGGGTATGCATTAGACGAAAAAAAAGAAGAAAAAGAAGAATAATACGCCCAGAAAAGAGGCGAAAAGGAGAAAAACGTAAAAAAACGTGAAAAAAAAGTAAGAGGAAGAGAAGGGAAAAAAAGGTGGAAATGGGTTTAAAAGTGATTTCGGCGGAGAAATATATATATATATATATATATATATATATATATATATATATATATATATATATACGCGCACACACACACATATATATAAACGTATTCTCCGTTGAGATATTGCAGCCGCTGCTGTGTCCAGGCCCAGGAGCCTTAGCACTGTGCTGTGATGTCACTCAATACCACTGACATCACTAGGTGTAAACAACATCTCTCCTTTGCTGTGTATGTGACTATGGAGCTGTTTGGTGATGTCGTCTATTATGGCCTTCATAGAAGCAACAGGAGATTGTTGCATCCATCTAGAACCCTCAGAACTACAGTGCTATGATGTCACTCACTTCCACAGGCCTTGCAGAGTGTAAACAACAACAACCCAGCTTTGTTGTGTATGTAACCATAGGGATTGTGATGTCACCTAGAACCTTCACAGCAGCGACAGCTTTATGAGGAGCATCAGCACTGCTCTGCCTGAGCAGAACCATCACCGCCATAGGTTGTCAAATAACCCGGATTTAACCCACACAGGTAAGTCCAATGGGGTGCAGGCATGTCCTCTATGCTTACAGCTTCCCGTGGGTGTTGGTTTGATACCGTTTGGGGACAGCCAAGGAGGCATCTGCAGGCAACAAAGGTAGGTGTGTGCTTGTGTGTGTGTTTCCTATGCAGATCCTAAGCCCAGTGTCACATGCAAGTAGGAGGAGTAAGAAGGGTTCCTGGCAAATCCGGGTTATGGATTGCATTTAAAAAGGCCCCGTGGGAGTGCAATGGGCCCCTGTCTTGCTGCTTAGCAATAATGGTATGGGTTTAGGTTCTGCTGTGTGTACTGGTGGTTGACTGCCCCCCAGCCCAGAGTGTGCATGGAAAATTGTCTGGCAGCCTCCCTGACAGCAAGCAGTGATAGTGCCCATGAAGGGGACCTTGTTGGGCCCGCCCCTTTCACGGTTATCGCTTCTCGGCCTTTTGGCTAAGATCAAGTGTAGTATCTGTTCTTATCAGTTTAATATCTGATACGTCCCCTATCTGGGGACCATATATTAAATGGATTTTTGAGAACGGGGGCCGATTTCGAAGCTTGCTTCCGTCGCCCTATGCATTGACCCGATATGGCAGTATCTTCGGGTACAGTGCACCACCCCCTTACAGGGTTAAAAAGAAAGATTCCTACTTTCATTGCTACCTGCTTGCTGGCTAGCCAGCTAGCCAGCCCTGTGGGCCTTGCTGCTGCTGCTGCTGCTGCTGCAGCAGCCAAAAAACAAAAGGTGGTGCTGCTGCTGCTTCTGCTGCTTCTGCTTGTGTCTGGCCGCTGTTGGAGCGTCCAGGCACAGGACTTCTGCTGCTGCTGACTAAATGGCCTCCTTAATTGGATCATTTGAGTAGCCAGCACACCTGTGCAGGTAGGGCATGACATGATAGGCAGCTGCCTTGATAGCGGGTGGGTGCTGAATGTTCCTAATTGACAAAATAAGATTAATGCTTATGAAGAAATATAAAATCTCATCCCTTCCCCAATATCGCGCCACACCCCTACCCCTTAATTCCCTGGTTGAACTTGATGGACATATGTCTTTTTTCGACCGTACTAACTATGTAACTATGTAACATAACATGGGGGGGTCTCCTGGCTGTTCACACAGGTGTGTCATTGCTGTACATTGACCATGCATTGCTTCTGTGGTATTGCAAAGGCAAAGACAAATGCTTCCAGCCATCCATTGCACTAATGGATTGGTCATCAGCTGGCTGTCTATGTCCCGCATCAATATAGACCAAAGTACAGAGGGTTAGGCTATGCTATAGTGCACCTACCTGATGCATCAGAAGGTGCGAGGCCCTTGCTAAATTCTGTGCACAGACTTTGAGATCTATGCTTTAGACTGTATCTAAACCTGCTCCAACATGGACTGACATTCTGGCCTACTTTCAGCCGATGCGACTTGTCTGTCGCTGAACAGTCGCTTTTTATGTATTCAGCACCTATGTATAATGTTGTAAAAATGCTCTAGAAGCTAAAGTCGCAGAAATGTCACACATATTTGGCCTGCAACTTTCTGTGCGACAAATTCAGACAGGAAAAATCAGTATAAATCCTTAGAAAATTATCCCCCAGTGTCTCCATCTGCTGGCGGTATTGAATAAGCATTGCTGCACTGATGGGGTATGCATTAGACGAAAAAAAAGAAGAAAAAGAAGAATAATACGCCCAGAAAAGAGGCGAAAAGGAGAAAAACGTAAAAAAACGTGAAAAAAAAGTAAGAGGAAGAAGGGAAAAAAAGGTGGAAATGGGTTTAAAAGTGATTTCGGCGGAGAAATATATATATATATATATATATATATATATATATATATATATATACGCGCACACACACACATATATATAAACGTATTCTCCGTTGAGATATTGCAGCCGCTGCTGTGTCCAGGCCCAGGAGCCTTAGCACTGTGCTGTGATGTCACTCAATACCACTGACATCACTAGGTGTAAACAACATCTCTCCTTTGCTGTGTATGTGACTATGGAGCTGTTTGGTGATGTCGTCTATTATGGCCTTCATAGAAGCAACAGGAGATTGTTGCATCCATCTAGAACCCTCAGAACTACAGTGCTATGATGTCACTCACTTCCACAGGCCTTGCAGAGTGTAAACAACAACAACCCAGCTTTGTTGTGTATGTAACCATAGGGATTGTGATGTCACCTAGAACCTTCACAGCAGCGACAGCTTTATGAGGAGCATCAGCACTGCTCTGCCTGAGCAGAACCATCACCGCCATAGGTTGTCAAATAACCCGGATTTAACCCACACAGGTAAGTCCAATGGGGTGCAGGCATGTCCTCTATGCTTACAGCTTCCCGTGGGTGTTGGTTTGATACCGTTTGGGGACAGCCAAGGAGGCATCTGCAGGCAACAAAGGTAGGTGTGTGCTTGTGTGTGTGTTTCCTATGCAGATCCTAAGCCCAGTGTCACATGCAAGTAGGAGGAGTAAGAAGGGTTCCTGGCAAATCCGGGTTATGGATTGCATTTAAAAAGGCCCCGTGGGAGTGCAATGGGCCCCTGTCTTGCTGCTTAGCAATAATGGTATGGGTTTAGGTTCTGCTGTGTGTACTGGTGGTTGACTGCCCCCCAGCCCAGAGTGTGCATGGAAAATTGTCTGGCAGCCTCCCTGACAGCAAGCAGTGATAGTGCCCATGAAGGGGACCTTGTTGGGCCCGCCCCTTTCACGGTTATCGCTTCTCGGCCTTTTGGCTAAGATCAAGTGTAGTATCTGTTCTTATCAGTTTAATATCTGATACGTCCCCTATCTGGGGACCATATATTAAATGGATTTTTGAGAACGGGGGCCGATTTCGAAGCTTGCTTCCGTCGCCCTATGCATTGACCCGATATGGCAGTATCTTCGGGTACAGTGCACCACCCCCTTACAGGGTTAAAAAGAAAGATTCCTACTTTCATTGCTACCTGCTTGCTGGCTAGCCAGCTAGCCAGCCCTGTGGGCCTTGCTGCTGCTGCTGCTGCTGCTGCAGCAGCCAAAAAACAAAAGGTGGTGCTGCTGCTGCTTCTGCTGCTTCTGCTTGTGTCTGGCCGCTGTTGGAGCGTCCAGGCACAGGACTTCTGCTGCTGCTGACTAAATGGCCTCCTTAATTGGATCATTTGAGTAGCCAGCACACCTGTGCAGGTAGGGCATGACATGATAGGCAGCTGCCTTGATAGCGGGTGGGTGCTGAATGTTCCTAATTGACAAAATAAGATTAATGCTTATGAAGAAATATAAAATCTCATCCCTTCCCCAATATCGCGCCACACCCCTACCCCTTAATTCCCTGGTTGAACTTGATGGACATATGTCTTTTTTCGACCGTACTAACTATGTAACTATGTAACATAACATGGGGGGGTCTCCTGGCTGTTCACACAGGTGTGTCATTGCTGTACATTGACCATGCATTGCTTCTGTGGTTGCAAAGGCAAAGACAAATGCTTCCAGCCATCCATTGCACTAATGGATTGGTCATCAGCTGGCTGTCTATGTCCCGCATCAATATAGACCAAAGTACAGAGGGTTAGGCTATGCTATAGTGCACCTACCTGATGCATCAGAAGGTGCGAGGCCCTTGCTAAATTCTGTGCACAGACTTTGAGATCTATGCTTTAGACTGTATCTAAACCTGCTCCAACATGGACTGACATTCTGGCCTACTTTCAGCCGATGCGACTTGTCTGTCGCTGAACAGTCGCTTTTTATGTATTCAGCACCTATGTATAATGTTGTAAAAATGCTCTAGAAGCTAAAGTCGCAGAAATGTCACACATATTTGGCCTGCAACTTTCTGTGCGACAAATTCAGACAGGAAAAATCAGTATAAATCCTTAGAAAATTATCCCCCAGTGTCTCCATCTGCTGGCGGTATTGAATAAGCATTGCTGCACTGATGGGGTATGCATTAGACGAAAAAAAAGAAGAAAAAGAAGAATAATACGCCCAGAAAAGAGGCGAAAAGGAGAAAAACGTAAAAAAACGTGAAAAAAAAGTAAGAGGAAGAGAAGGGAAAAAAAGGTGGAAATGGGTTTAAAAGTGATTTCGGCGGAGAAATATATATATATATATATATATATATATATATATATATATATATACGCGCACACACACACATATATATAAACGTATTCTCCGTTGAGATATTGCAGCCGCTGCTGTGTCCAGGCCCAGGAGCCTTAGCACTGTGCTGTGATGTCACTCAATACCACTGACATCACTAGGTGTAAACAACATCTCTCCTTTGCTGTGTATGTGACTATGGAGCTGTTTGGTGATGTCGTCTATTATGGCCTTCATAGAAGCAACAGGAGATTGTTGCATCCATCTAGAACCCTCAGAACTACAGTGCTATGATGTCACTCACTTCCACAGGCCTTGCAGAGTGTAAACAACAACAACCCAGCTTTGTTGTGTATGTAACCATAGGGATTGTGATGTCACCTAGAACCTTCACAGCAGCGACAGCTTTATGAGGAGCATCAGCACTGCTCTGCCTGAGCAGAACCATCACCGCCATAGGTTGTCAAATAACCCGGATTTAACCCACACAGGTAAGTCCAATGGGGTGCAGGCATGTCCTCTATGCTTACAGCTTCCCGTGGGTGTTGGTTTGATACCGTTTGGGGACAGCCAAGGAGGCATCTGCAGGCAACAAAGGTAGGTGTGTGCTTGTGTGTGTGTTTCCTATGCAGATCCTAAGCCCAGTGTCACATGCAAGTAGGAGGAGTAAGAAGGGTTCCTGGCAAATCCGGGTTATGGATTGCATTTAAAAAGGCCCCGTGGGAGTGCAATGGGCCCCTGTCTTGCTGCTTAGCAATAATGGTATGGGTTTAGGTTCTGCTGTGTGTACTGGTGGTTGACTGCCCCCCAGCCCAGAGTGTGCATGGAAAATTGTCTGGCAGCCTCCCTGACAGCAAGCAGTGATAGTGCCCATGAAGGGGACCTTGTTGGGCCCGCCCCTTTCACGGTTATCGCTTCTCGGCCTTTTGGCTAAGATCAAGTGTAGTATCTGTTCTTATCAGTTTAATATCTGATACGTCCCCTATCTGGGGACCATATATTAAATGGATTTTTGAGAACGGGGGCCGATTTCGAAGCTTGCTTCCGTCGCCCTATGCATTGACCCGATATGGCAGTATCTTCGGGTACAGTGCACCACCCCCTTACAGGGTTAAAAAGAAAGATTCCTACTTTCATTGCTACCTGCTTGCTGGCTAGCCAGCTAGCCAGCCCTGTGGGCCTTGCTGCTGCTGCTGCTGCTGCTGCAGCCAAAAAACAAAAGGTGGTGCTGCTGCTGCTTCTGCTGCTTCTGCTTGTGTCTGGCCGCTGTTGGAGCGTCCAGGCACAGGACTTCTGCTGCTGCTGACTAAATGGCCTCCTTAATTGGATCATTTGAGTAGCCAGCACACCTGTGCAGGTAGGGCATGACATGATAGGCAGCTGCCTTGATAGCGGGTGGGTGCTGAATGTTCCTAATTGACAAAATAAGATTAATGCTTATGAAGAAATATAAAATCTCATCCCTTCCCCAATATCGCGCCACACCCCTACCCCTTAATTCCCTGGTTGAACTTGATGGACATATGTCTTTTTTCGACCGTACTAACTATGTAACTATGTAACATAACATGGGGGGGTCTCCTGGCTGTTCACACAGGTGTGTCATTGCTGTACATTGACCATGCATTGCTTCTGTGGTATTGCAAAGGCAAAGACAAATGCTTCCAGCCATCCATTGCACTAATGGATTGGTCATCAGCTGGCTGTCTATGTCCCGCATCAATATAGACCAAAGTACAGAGGGTTAGGCTATGCTATAGTGCACCTACCTGATGCATCAGAAGGTGCGAGGCCCTTGCTAAATTCTGTGCACAGACTTTGAGATCTATGCTTTAGACTGTATCTAAACCTGCTCCAACATGGACTGACATTCTGGCCTACTTTCAGCCGATGCGACTTGTCTGTCGCTGAACAGTCGCTTTTTATGTATTCAGCACCTATGTATAATGTTGTAAAAATGCTCTAGAAGCTAAAGTCGCAGAAATGTCACACATATTTGGCCTGCAACTTTCTGTGCGACAAATTCAGACAGGAAAAATCAGTATAAATCCTTAGAAAATTATCCCCCAGTGTCTCCATCTGCTGGCGGTATTGAATAAGCATTGCTGCACTGATGGGGTATGCATTAGACGAAAAAAAAGAAGAAAAAGAAGAATAATACGCCCAGAAAAGAGGCGAAAAGGAGAAAAACGTAAAAAAACGTGAAAAAAAAGTAAGAGGAAGAGAAGGGAAAAAAAGGTGGAAATGGGTTTAAAAGTGATTTCGGCGGAGAAATATATATATATATATATATATATATATATATATATATATATATATATACGCGCACACACACACATATATATAAACGTATTCTCCGTTGAGATATTGCAGCCGCTGCTGTGTCCAGGCCCAGGAGCCTTAGCACTGTGCTGTGATGTCACTCAATACCACTGACATCACTAGGTGTAAACAACATCTCTCCTTTGCTGTGTATGTGACTATGGAGCTGTTTGGTGATGTCGTCTATTATGGCCTTCATAGAAGCAACAGGAGATTGTTGCATCCATCTAGAACCCTCAGAACTACAGTGCTATGATGTCACTCACTTCCACAGGCCTTGCAGAGTGTAAACAACAACAACCCAGCTTTGTTGTGTATGTAACCATAGGGATTGTGATGTCACCTAGAACCTTCACAGCAGCGACAGCTTTATGAGGAGCATCAGCACTGCTCTGCCTGAGCAGAACCATCACCGCCATAGGTTGTCAAATAACCCGGATTTAACCCACACAGGTAAGTCCAATGGGGTGCAGGCATGTCCTCTATGCTTACAGCTTCCCGTGGGTGTTGGTTTGATACCGTTTGGGGACAGCCAAGGAGGCATCTGCAGGCAACAAAGGTAGGTGTGTGCTTGTGTGTGTGTTTCCTATGCAGATCCTAAGCCCAGTGTCACATGCAAGTAGGAGGAGTAAGAAGGGTTCCTGGCAAATCCGGGTTATGGATTGCATTTAAAAAGGCCCCGTGGGAGTGCAATGGGCCCCTGTCTTGCTGCTTAGCAATAATGGTATGGGTTTAGGTTCTGCTGTGTGTACTGGTGGTTGACTGCCCCCCAGCCCAGAGTGTGCATGGAAAATTGTCTGGCAGCCTCCCTGACAGCAAGCAGTGATAGTGCCCATGAAGGGGACCTTGTTGGGCCCGCCCCTTTCACGGTTATCGCTTCTCGGCCTTTTGGCTAAGATCAAGTGTAGTATCTGTTCTTATCAGTTTAATATCTGATACGTCCCCTATCTGGGGACCATATATTAAATGGATTTTTGAGAACGGGGGCCGATTTCGAAGCTTGCTTCCGTCGCCCTATGCATTGACCCGATATGGCAGTATCTTCGGGTACAGTGCACCACCCCCTTACAGGGTTAAAAAGAAAGATTCCTACTTTCATTGCTACCTGCTTGCTGGCTAGCCAGCTAGCCAGCCCTGTGGGCCTTGCTGCTGCTGCTGCTGCTGCTGCTGCAGCCAAAAAACAAAAGGTGGTGCTGCTGCTGCTTCTGCTGCTTCTGCTTGTGTCTGGCTGCTGTTGGAGCGTCCAGGCACAGGACTTCTGCTGCTGCTGACTAAATGGCCTCCTTAATTGGATCATTTGAGTAGCCAGCACACCTGTGCAGGTAGGGCATGACATGATAGGCAGCTGCCTTGATAGCGGGTGGGTGCTGAATGTTCCTAATTGACAAAATAAGATTAATGCTTATGAAGAAATATAAAATCTCATCCCTTCCCCAATATCGCGCCACACCCCTACCCCTTAATTCCCTGGTTGAACTTGATGGACATATGTCTTTTTTCGACCGTACTAACTATGTAACTATGTAACATAACATGGGGGGGTCTCCTGGCTGTTCACACAGGTGTGTCATTGCTGTACATTGACCATGCATTGCTTCTGTGGTATTGCAAAGGCAAAGACAAATGCTTCCAGCCATCCATTGCACTAATGGATTGGTCATCAGCTGGCTGTCTATGTCCCGCATCAATATAGACCAAAGTACAGAGGGTTAGGCTATGCTATAGTGCACCTACCTGATGCATCAGAAGGTGCGAGGCCCTTGCTAAATTCTGTGCACAGACTTTGAGATCTATGCTTTAGACTGTATCTAAACCTGCTCCAACATGGACTGACATTCTGGCCTACTTTCAGCCGATGCGACTTGTCTGTCGCTGAACAGTCGCTTTTTATGTATTCAGCACCTATGTATAATGTTGTAAAAATGCTCTAGAAGCTAAAGTCGCAGAAATGTCACACATATTTGGCCTGCAACTTTCTGTGCGACAAATTCAGACAGGAAAAATCAGTATAAATCCTTAGAAAATTATCCCCCAGTGTCTCCATCTGCTGGCGGTATTGAATAAGCATTGCTGCACTGATGGGGTATGCATTAGACGAAAAAAAAGAAGAAAAAGAAGAATAATACGCCCAGAAAAGAGGCGAAAAGGAGAAAAACGTAAAAAAACGTGAAAAAAAAGTAAGAGGAAGAGAAGGGAAAAAAAGGTGGAAATGGGTTTAAAAGTGATTTCGGCGGAGAAATATATATATATATATATATATATATATATATATATATATATATATATACGCGCACACACACACATATATATAAACGTATTCTCCGTTGAGATATTGCAGCCGCTGCTGTGTCCAGGCCCAGGAGCCTTAGCACTGTGCTGTGATGTCACTCAATACCACTGACATCACTAGGTGTAAACAACATCTCTCCTTTGCTGTGTATGTGACTATGGAGCTGTTTGGTGATGTCGTCTATTATGGCCTTCATAGAAGCAACAGGAGATTGTTGCATCCATCTAGAACCCTCAGAACTACAGTGCTATGATGTCACTCACTTCCACAGGCCTTGCAGAGTGTAAACAACAACAACCCAGCTTTGTTGTGTATGTAACCATAGGGATTGTGATGTCACCTAGAACCTTCACAGCAGCGACAGCTTTATGAGGAGCATCAGCACTGCTCTGCCTGAGCAGAACCATCACCGCCATAGGTTGTCAAATAACCCGGATTTAACCCACACAGGTAAGTCCAATGGGGTGCAGGCATGTCCTCTATGCTTACAGCTTCCCGTGGGTGTTGGTTTGATACCGTTTGGGGACAGCCAAGGAGGCATCTGCAGGCAACAAAGGTAGGTGTGTGCTTGTGTGTGTGTTTCCTATGCAGATCCTAAGCCCAGTGTCACATGCAAGTAGGAGGAGTAAGAAGGGTTCCTGGCAAATCCGGGTTATGGATTGCATTTAAAAAGGCCCCGTGGGAGTGCAATGGGCCCCTGTCTTGCTGCTTAGCAATAATGGTATGGGTTTAGGTTCTGCTGTGTGTACTGGTGGTTGACTGCCCCCCAGCCCAGAGTGTGCATGGAAAATTGTCTGGCAGCCTCCCTGACAGCAAGCAGTGATAGTGCCCATGAAGGGGACCTTGTTGGGCCCGCCCCTTTCACGGTTATCGCTTCTCGGCCTTTTGGCTAAGATCAAGTGTAGTATCTGTTCTTATCAGTTTAATATCTGATACGTCCCCTATCTGGGGACCATATATTAAATGGATTTTTGAGAACGGGGGCCGATTTCGAAGCTTGCTTCCGTCGCCCTATGCATTGACCCGATATGGCAGTATCTTCGGGTACAGTGCACCACCCCCTTACAGGGTTAAAAAGAAAGATTCCTACTTTCATTGCTACCTGCTTGCTGGCTAGCCAGCTAGCCAGCCCTGTGGGCCTTGCTGCTGCTGCTGCTGCTGCTGCAGCCAAAAAACAAAAGGTGGTGCTGCTGCTGCTTCTGCTGCTTCTGCTTGTGTCTGGCCGCTGTTGGAGCGTCCAGGCACAGGACTTCTGCTGCTGCTGACTAAATGGCCTCCTTAATTGGATCATTTGAGTAGCCAGCACACCTGTGCAGGTAGGGCATGACATGATAGGCAGCTGCCTTGATAGCGGGTGGGTGCTGAATGTTCCTAATTGACAAAATAAGATTAATGCTTATGAAGAAATATAAAATCTCATCCCTTCCCCAATATCGCGCCACACCCCTACCCCTTAATTCCCTGGTTGAACTTGATGGACATATGTCTTTTTTCGACCGTACTAACTATGTAACTATGTAACATAACATGGGGGGGTCTCCTGGCTGTTCACACAGGTGTGTCATTGCTGTACATTGACCATGCATTGCTTCTGTGGTATTGCAAAGGCAAAGACAAATGCTTCCAGCCATCCATTGCACTAATGGATTGGTCATCAGCTGGCTGTCTATGTCCCGCATCAATATAGACCAAAGTACAGAGGGTTAGGCTATGCTATAGTGCACCTACCTGATGCATCAGAAGGTGCGAGGCCCTTGCTAAATTCTGTGCACAGACTTTGAGATCTATGCTTTAGACTGTATCTAAACCTGCTCCAACATGGACTGACATTCTGGCCTACTTTCAGCCGATGCGACTTGTCTGTCGCTGAACAGTCGCTTTTTATGTATTCAGCACCTATGTATAATGTTGTAAAAATGCTCTAGAAGCTAAAGTCGCAGAAATGTCACACATATTTGGCCTGCAACTTTCTGTGCGACAAATTCAGACAGGAAAAATCTGTATAAATCCTTAGAAAATTATCCCCCAGTGTCTCCATCTGCTGGCGGTATTGAATAAGCATTGCTGCACTGATGGGGTATGCATTAGACGAAAAAAAAGAAGAAAAAGAAGAATAATACGCCCAGAAAAGAGGCGAAAAGGAGAAAAACGTAAAAAAACGTGAAAAAAAAGTAAGAGGAAGAGAAGGGAAAAAAAGGTGGAAATGGGTTTAAAAGTGATTTCGGCGGAGAAATATATATATATATATATATATATATATATATATATATATACGCGCACACACACACATATATATAAACGTATTCTCCGTTGAGATATTGCAGCCGCTGCTGTGTCCAGGCCCAGGAGCCTTAGCACTGTGCTGTGATGTCACTCAATACCACTGACATCACTAGGTGTAAACAACATCTCTCCTTTGCTGTGTATGTGACTATGGAGCTGTTTGGTGATGTCGTCTATTATGGCCTTCATAGAAGCAACAGGAGATTGTTGCATCCATCTAGAACCCTCAGAACTACAGTGCTATGATGTCACTCACTTCCACAGGCCTTGCAGAGTGTAAACAACAACAACCCAGCTTTGTTGTGTATGTAACCATAGGGATTGTGATGTCACCTAGAACCTTCACAGCAGCGACAGCTTTATGAGGAGCATCAGCACTGCTCTGCCTGAGCAGAACCATCACCGCCATAGGTTGTCAAATAACCCGGATTTAACCCACACAGGTAAGTCCAATGGGGTGCAGGCATGTCCTCTATGCTTACAGCTTCCCGTGGGTGTTGGTTTGATACCGTTTGGGGACAGCCAAGGAGGCATCTGCAGGCAACAAAGGTAGGTGTGTGCTTGTGTGTGTGTTTCCTATGCAGATCCTAAGCCCAGTGTCACATGCAAGTAGGAGGAGTAAGAAGGGTTCCTGGCAAATCCGGGTTATGGATTGCATTTAAAAAGGCCCCGTGGGAGTGCAATGGGCCCCTGTCTTGCTGCTTAGCAATAATGGTATGGGTTTAGGTTCTGCTGTGTGTACTGGTGGTTGACTGCCCCCCAGCCCAGAGTGTGCATGGAAAATTGTCTGGCAGCCTCCCTGACAGCAAGCAGTGATAGTGCCCATGAAGGGGACCTTGTTGGGCCCGCCCCTTTCACGGTTATCGCTTCTCGGCCTTTTGGCTAAGATCACGTGTGGATTTCTGTGCGTGGTTTGGGTTGAAAGGAGTGGTGATCGGGGCCCTCTTTACGGGGGGCCCTGGATTGTTGCTGAGCTGCGATCGTGGGTTTTACCTGCAAAAATGAGCGAGAAGGCGCGTGGACTTGAGGACACGGTGCGGATCTACGTTCCTGGCGAGCACCGGGGGACGATCGGACTTGACCAAATCGTTGTGGAGATTCTTCGCAAGCTTGATTACCTACAGGTATGGAATGTATTGGCTATACAGGATTTTCCTAGGCAAGGAATTTATGATATTACTTTTTGTGGTTCTGAGATTTGCCAGAGAGTCTATATGGATCTTGAAGAAATGAAGAGGAAAAGTGAGCCTGCTATAATGAAGAAGATTAAAGTGGAACCGTTATTTATGAATACAACAAAGGTAGTAATTGTCCACATGTATAATCCTAAGGTTTCTGATGAAATGGTTACAAACTTTTTGTTCCGGTATTGCGAGGAAGTGAAATTTATAGGAAGACTTAAGAACAAGTTTGGGTACTTTAATTGTAAGAGAAAGTTTATTGTAAAATTTAAAAAAGATGAAGAAATGCAAGATGGAAGGAAGAGCATACCACAGGTGTTTTCTATCGGAGGAGAGAGAGGTTTCTGCTTTTATGAAGGCCAGTTGCAATATTGTAGAAAGTGCCATGCCTATGGCCATGTGCAGGATTATTGCCCTGAGAAAGGAGAATGTTGCAGAAATTGTGGGAAAACTGGTCATGAAGCAAGTATTTGTACAGAGAAGAAGACATGTGATATCTGTGGAAGTGAGGAACATTTGGCAAGAGGCTGTGATATGTGGTATAAAAAGAAGAGAAGTTATGCTGATGCAGCTGGGAATAGAGGAGAACAAAGAGAAAAAGGGGGAGGGAGGTTTGTTCCTGGAGTTGGTGAGAGTGTGAGTGTGAGTGTTAATGTGGCACAGGTGGCTGAGGAAAGTTCTGTGATAGTGGAGCACATTAGCACTCAGGAGAGGTCAGGGGAGGAGGGTGTTTCCACTGCTGTGACTGGTGAGGAGACAGGTGTGGGAGGTGAATTTACCTTGGTGAAAAAGAAAAAAGCAAAAAAAGTGAAAGTGGTGGAGAAAATTGAGACAGTGTATGGTGATGTTCTTTCTAGTGAAGAGGCTATGGATGATATTGAATGTCCAAACCCAATTGTGGGGGAGGAGGAGGGAATGGAAGTTGTTGGGTCATCTCAGAGATCTCTAACACCTGGTCAGAGAGTTTCTCGCAGTAAGGAAGAAGAGGAGGAGGAAGATGAGGATGTGCAGGTTGTGAATAAAAGGTGTAAGACAGGGAGCTGGTCTGAGGATCAGGAAGCCCTTGTTCTTGGTAGTGATAATGAAATAGACAGGGACTCTAACATAGGGTCGCCTGATTGTTTTGCAAGTTTACATAGGAAAGTTGAAGGCCAAAATGTTAATTTCTAAGTTAAGATGGATTTTAAAGCATTTGGTTTTCTTTTCCTAGTTATTATGACTTTGGTTGTAACAACTATTAATGTAAGAAGTATTGAGTCTGAAATTAGGAGAGCTGCAATTTTTGATATTCTTGAGAATGTTAGAAGTGATGTGATATGTTTACAGGAGTGTGCAATAAAGTCAGCACCTTATGCAAATGAGTGGAAGTGTGGGCAGTCCTTCTGGTCCACATGTGCAGAAAACAAAAATGAAGGTGTTGGGATTTTATTGCGAAACAGGGACATTAAAGTTTTAAATTGCCAAACTTTAGTACCTGGTCGTTGTATGGTTTTAATTTTTGAGGTTTTGGGCCAGAGGATGAGAATTTTTAATGTGTATGCTCCAGCAGAAAAACAAGCACGTTTGTCTTTTTTAGAGTCCCTTAAGTTTTTTATCCCTGGTCGTGAAGATACTATTATTGTTGGCGATTTTAACTGCATTAGATCCGTCAATGATCGTGAGAGCTCTGCTGAGGTTAGAACTGATATTACTTCCAATGTTTTAAATCAAATTATTCAAGACTTGCATTTTACTGATGTTGGACTGATGGTTAGCACTGATGAAAGATATACGTACATATCAGATAGTGGCCGCTGTAAATCCCGGATCGATTACATCCTGGTCTCTGATGGGATTAAGGTGGTCCGGTGCAATCAAATGATGTCAACTTTCTCAGACCACAAGATGGTGTCGGCTGAGATAAGTGTCACAGAGTCCCTTCATTTTGGGAGGGGGCTCTGGAAATTAAATGTAAGTCTATTGGAAGATGAGGAAGTAATGGCTGGTTTTAATCATGTGTTTTTATCCTGTGTTTCTAAACAACCTGATTTTAGTAATGTCTTAGTGTGGTGGGAATGGGCTAAAGGAGAGTTTTCTAATTTCTTTAAGATGTTTTGCATAAAGAGAGCACAAGAGAAGAGGAGGAGTGATGAAAGGCTTGTATCCCGGTTAGAGACTCTCTATAAGTTTAAACGTGTTGGTGTGGAGGTGGAGGATGAGATTGTTAAGGTGAAGGGGGAGATGAAAAAAAGGTTGTTGGAAAAGGGAAGGAATATTGTATATAAGTCTAAAGTGCAGCACCTAGAAGAAAATGAGCAGTGTACACGGTATTTCTTTAAAAAATGTTTTAATGCTAAAGGTGTTTTTAAATCTGTTTTTACCCCTACGGGGGAAGTTTTTGGAGAGGAGATGGTGAAGGAGATTGGCAGATTTTATGAGACACTCTTTAGTAATAAGAGCAGAGCCAGTGAGACGGAGATGAATGATTATTGTAATATTTTGGAGAATAATGTTCCTGTTGAAAAAGTAGATTTTTTGATTGATGATGTTAGTGAAGGGGAGATCAAGCAGGCCCTGGATAAGATGGCCAAAGGGAAGACACCAGGCTGTGATGGTCTCCCCGCTGAGTTTTATTCCGCGTTCTGGAATATTTTAAGTAAAGAGTTTACACGGGTGGTGCAATATGTTTTTAACTCAGGTGTTTTAGCTGAATCTATGAAGAAAGGGGTCATAACATTAATTCATAAAAAAGGTGATGGCAGAGATCTTAAAAATTGGAGACCTATAACTTTATTAAATTGTGACTACAAGATAATTGCTAAGATTGTGGCTAATAGACTGAGTGATGTAGTGGACCACCTTGTGGGAGAATACCAAGTTTGTGCAGTACCGAAAAGAAAAATAACAGATAATTTATTGCTTTTAAGAGACTCTATTTATTACAGTAACTTTAACAAGAATGCACTGTTTGTTGAGTCCATAGATTTCGAAAAGGCTTATGATAAGGTTGCACATGATTTTATGTTCATTGCTTTAAAACACTTAGGTATTCCAGAAAAGTTATTATCTGTTATTATGAGTTTTTATCATGGGGTGACAAGTCAGATTTTAGTAAATGGGCATGTGGGGCCTGCTTTTAATGTCTTGTCTGGAGTCAGACAGGGATGCCCACTCTCCCCAATTCTGTTTATATGCGTTATAGAGGGCCTGTTGAAGAATGTGCAGAAAGATAAATGTGTGAGTGGTGTTTTTATTCCAGGTAGTGATGGTAGTAAGTTAAAGGTTTTAAGTTATATGGACGATGTGGTCTTTACTTGTACATCCCAAGCAGATCTCAACAGAGTAAATTTGCATGTGAGGATTTTTTGTTGTGTGGCTGGGATGAATGTGAACTGGGGGAAGTGCCAATTATGCAGTTTTGGGAACCAAGAGAATATAGTAGTGGATGGTGTTAAGGAAAAAGAAGACATTGAAGTGCTAGGAGTGATATTTGACAAAGACCTCAAAGGAAAGAAAAGTTATGAGACTTTGGACAGTAAAATTGAGAAGAAGCTATCCTTCTGGAGGTTAAGGAACTTGTCACTTAAAGGGAAAGTTCTTATCATTAAGTCTGTAATCCTACCGCTTCTCTTGTATACGGCTATGGTGCTTCCTCCAGGGAAGATATGGACTAGGAGAGTTACAAGGAAGCTTTTTGTGTTCTTCTGGGGGTCTAAGATGGAGAAAATGAGAAGAGAAGAAGTGATGAAGAGTATGAATTTGGGCGGATATAACTTTCCAAACATTGATCTGTTTTTAAAGGTGCACTATTTTCTTTTAATTTTTAAATTGATACAGTGCAATAATAGGGCGGCAGACATGAGTAAATACCTTGCAGGATGGTTGTTTTCCAAATGGGGCTGGTGTGAGAGGGATTTGAGGAGACCCATAGCACATGTGATACCTACCTTCTATGTGCTCCTCAGGTCTTTCAATGATCAATTTGGTTTGAGCTCTTTAGGTGAACCTGATAAAAAGAAAATAGAACAAGAAATAAGGAAAAATGAGAGATTATATGAAGTACCATTCTGCACTAATGCTCAGTCTGTGAAGATTTGGAAGTTTTTTAAAGTTATTGGACTATCAAACAGACAAAAAGACGTTAGTTGGATGTCCTTTCATGGCTGCCTCCCAACCCGATCTTTTTTAAATGGAAGAGGTTTGAGAATAAGTGACAGATGCCCAAGAGAGGGTTGTGGAGGTAGAGAAGACTTAGTGCACCTTTATTGGGACTGTTTTTATGCAAAAGAATTTTTTATGTTTTTAAAGAGGTTTTTAATCCAACTCACTGGATATAATAGTTTTTCTTTTGAGAAAGTTTTTATTGGTCAAGATCTTAGTAAAAAGGAAGATACACGTACTAATTGGATTCTTTTTTCTGTTTTTAAAGAGGTTTTATGGGACTCACGCAATTTGCTTGTTTTTAAAAATGTTGTTATTTCTCCGAGGGAATTGAAAAGATTGTTTTTAGGAAGGATTTTTACTATCTTTCTACTGGACAAAAAGAGAATTGGTGAAGAAGAAGCGGAGAAAATCTGGAACATGCAAGTAGGAGGAGTAAGAAGGGTTCCTGGCAAATCCGGGTTATGGATTGCATTTAAAAAGGCCCCGTGGGAGTGCAATGGGCCCCTGTCTTGCTGCTTAGCAATAATGGTATGGGTTTAGGTTCTGCTGTGTGTACTGGTGGTTGACTGCCCCCCAGCCCAGAGTGTGCATGGAAAATTGTCTGGCAGCCTCCCTGACAGCAAGCAGTGATAGTGCCCATGAAGGGGACCTTGTTGGGCCCGCCCCTTTCACGGTTATCGCTTCTCGGCCTTTTGGCTAAGATCAAGTGTAGTATCTGTTCTTATCAGTTTAATATCTGATACGTCCCCTATCTGGGGACCATATATTAAATGGATTTTTGAGAACGGGGGCCGATTTCGAAGCTTGCTTCCGTCGCCCTATGCATTGACCCGATATGGCAGTATCTTCGGGTACAGTGCACCACCCCCTTACAGGGTTAAAAAGAAAGATTCCTACTTTCATTGCTACCTGCTTGCTGGCTAGCCAGCTAGCCAGCCCTGTGGGCCTTGCTGCTGCTGCAGCCAAAAAACAAAAGGTGGTGCTGCTGCTGCTTCTGCTGCTTCTGCTTCTGCTTGTGTCTGGCCCCTGTTGGAGCGTCCAGGCACAGGACTTCTGCTGCTGCTGACTAAATGGCCTCCTTAATTGGATCATTTGAGTAGCCAGCACACCTGTGCAGGTAGGGCATGACATGATAGGCAGCTGCCTTGATAGCGGGTGGGTGCTGAATGTTCCTAATTGACAAAATAAGATTAATGCTTATGAAGAAATATAAAATCTCATCCCTTCCCCAATATCGCGCCACACCCCTACCCCTTAATTCCCTGGTTGAACGTGATGGACATATGTCTTTTTTCGACCGTACTAACTATGTAACTATGTAACATAACATGGGGGGGGTCTCCTGGCTGTTCACACAGGTGTGTCATTGCTGTACATTGACCATGCATTGCTTCTGTGGTATTGCAAAGGCAAAGACAAATGCTTCCAGCCATCCATTGCACTAATGGATTGGTCATCAGCTGGCTGTCTATGTCCCGCATCAATATAGACCAAAGTACAGAGGGTTAGGCTATGCTATTGTGCACCTACCTGATGCATCAGAAGGTGCGAGGCCCTTGCTAAATTCTGTGCACAGACTTTGAGATCTATGCTTTAGACTGTATCTAAACCTGCTCCAACATGGACTGACATTCTGGCCTACTTTCAGCCGATGCGACTTGTCTGTCGCTGAACAGTCGCTTTTTATGTATTCAGCACCTATGTATAATGTTGTAAAAATGCTCTAGAAGCTAAAGTCGCAGAAATGTCACACATATTTGGCCTGCAACTTTCTGTGCGACAAATTCAGACAGGAAAAATCAGTATAAATCCTTAGAAAATTATCCCCCAGTGTCTCCATCTGCTGGCGGTATTGAATAAGCATTGCTGCACTGATGGGGTATGCATTAGACGAAAAAAAAGAAGAAAAAGAAGAATAATACGCCCAGAAAAGAGGCGAAAAGGAGAAAAACGTAAAAAAACGTGAAAAAAAAGTAAGAGGAAGAGAAGGGAAAAAAAGGTGGAAATGGGTTTAAAAGTGATTTCGGCGGAGAAATATATATATATATATATATATATATATATATATATATATATATATATGCGCACACACACACATAGATATAAACGTATTCTCCGTTGAGATATTGCAGCCGCTGCTGTGTCCAGGCCCAGGAGCCTTAGCACTGTGCTGTGATCACTAGGTGTAAACAACATCTCTCCTTTGCTGTGTATGTGACTATGGAGCTGTTTGGTGATGTCGTCTATTACGGCCTTCATAGAAGCAACAGGAGATTGTTGCATCCATCTTGAACCCTCAGAACTACAGTGCTATGATGTCACTCACTTCCACAGGCCTTGCAGAGTGTAAACAACAACAACCCAGCTTTGTTGTGTATGTAACCAAAGGGATTTGTGATGTCACCTAGAACCTTCACAGCAGCGACAGCTTTATGAGGAGCGTCAGCACTGCTCTGCCTGAGCAGAACCATCACCGCCATAGGTTGTCAAATAACCCGGATTTAACCCACACAGGTAAGTCCAATGGGGTGCAGGCATGTCCTCTATGCTTACAGCTTCCCGTGGGTGTTGGTTTGATACCGTTTGGGGACAGCCAAGGAGGCATCTGCAGGCAACAAAGGTAGGTGTGTGCTTGTGTGTGTGTTTCCTATGCAGATCCTAAGCCCAGTGTCACATGCAAGTAGGAGGAGTAAGAAGGGTTCCTGGCAAATCCGGGTTATGGATTGCATTTAAAAAGGCCCCGTGGGAGTGCAATGGGCCCCTGTCTTGCTGCTTAGCAATAATGGTATGGGTTTAGGTTCTGCTGTGTGTACTGGTGGTTGACTGCCCCCCAGCCCAGAGTGTGCATGGAAAATTGTCTGGCAGCCTCCCTGACAGCAAGCAGTGATAGTGCCCATGAAGGGGACCTTGTTGGGCCCGCCCCTTTCACGGTTATCGCTTCTCGGCCTTTTGGCTAAGATCAAGTGTAGTATCTGCATTTGGTCTGGTCGGAAGGTGTCTGTGGTACCCCGCTTCTCGGCCTTGGGGGATTGTCTCTCCTTACGGAGGAACTTCACCCCCTTGCTGCTATTGGGGAGCGGGCTTAGTCCACAGACAACGGGTTGCGATCCCCCTGTCTCTGGGACCTTGTGTCTCAGAAGGCATTTTCGGTACGTTGAGCGTTACCTGTAGCTTCGGAAGCACCTAGGGTACCCCCGACCTCTGCCTTGGGTAAGGGTTCCGCTTTTATAGCGGGATTCCGAGCCCCTGCTGCTATTGGGGAAGGGGCTTAGTCCCTGGGTGTGGAAGATGCCGTTCTCCTGGGCTTTCCCCTCTGGGGAAATGTCGATGCGAAATACCATCCGCATAGAGGTGTCGGAGAGCCATCGTCAGTTGAAGAACCTCCGCTTCATTGCGGAGGTGATTCTTCTTGACTACTTCCGCCTCAATAGGGAGGACATCCTGTGTCTAAATGACCAGGAAAGCCGTGGCCTGTATACCGTCACCTTCACGGCCACGGCGTGTTGCGATAACATCTATGCAACCTTGTCTGGTGCGGACCAGAGGGACGATCGACTCGACGGTCTTTCGTTCCAGTTCCTCTATGGTGAGGAACATATACCGTTGGTGGTGGCTATGCACAGCCCTCATGTGACCACGGAGGATATAGCCACTTTTCTTCGGCGATACTGCGAAGAGGTGCGATTCGCAAACAAAATCTTGAACTCCGTGCGGTTCTGGAACGGCAAGAGGAAGTTCTGGGTCAAGCTCCGTAAGGATCCCGGTGGTATTGGGGGTCTTTGCCATCCGCCCCCAAATTTTGCCATCGGGAGAGTTCGGGGCTTCCTGTTCTATCCTCAAATGCCTATGTATTGCCGAAATTGCTTGAGGTTTGGCCACACCCAGGAGACCTGCGGCGCGGAGCGTGTGATTCGCTGCAATAGGTGTGGCCAAGAAGGTCACATAGCCTCAAGATGTAGCCATTCGATAAGGTGCAACCTCTGCGGAGAGGAAAATCACGATTTTAATTCCTGTCCCCATAAAGCAAAAACTACGATGGGTGGGTCAAGGCTGGGCCCACCCAAAGAGGGGACAGGACAAAAGACGTCCTTTTTTAAGATGCCCAAACCCCAGATGGCAGGTACTGATGGGTCCAGGCCCAAGACCTCTGGTGCTCCATCGGGGGGCCCACCGGTGGTAGTGCTAGGGGGAGGCCATGGGGATTCCACGAAGCCCGGGCGGGTGATCGAGTTTACTGCCCGGGAAATTGAAAGACGTCGATCGACTTCCTACCTGGCTCAAGAGCCCGCTGAAACTTCTGAAGGGGGCTCACCTGTGGCGGGTGGCAGCCGACGGGCCTCGGTGGGGGCAAGGGTGGACCCAAAATTACAGCATAAGCCAGGTACTGGCTTGGCCCAGGGTCGCCCTGCTCCGGACGAAGAGGCCCCGGTGAAAGCCCGCCGGAAGGGGAGCCAGGTGGCCAGGTCTGAGCCCGGTCCTGTTACTCCGCCTATACAGGACAGGGCCAAGAAGACAAGTGGCGCCAAACCAGGGTTTGCTGCCCCGCCAGCAGTGGACCCGGTGGGTAAAACTGGCCATCGTCGATCGATGGGGAAGTTGGAGCAACAGTCCTCAGCAACGCTTGCTGGGGAACAAGCGATGAAAACTTCCCAAGGTAGCGGCAAAGGTTCCGGAAAAGAGGCCTCACAGGCCCCTGTGCAGCAGTTCCAGTCGTCAAATGATGAAAGAAGACGCAGATCCATCAGCCGGGGGCCAGAGATTACATCGAGTGAGAGCAACACAGAGGATATGGACAGCAGTGTGACATTTAAAAGACAAAGAGAAGAAGAAGAGGAAGACATTCAAAGGAAAGCGGCGTGCCGTAGTTCGGACGAGAGCGAGCTCAGGGTCGGGGCATCATCGATCTCAAGCTCCGACCCTCAGAACATCAAGGAGCTGATGACCCCGCAGGCGGGGGATGACGGTACGCAGCTTATTATTGACTTTGATTCTCCAAGCACGGACTCTCCATAAACTATGCCTATCCCTGTAAAAATTGCCTCACTCAATGTGAGGTCCTTAAAGAGCCCTGATCGCAGGGCTGCTTTATTTTCTTATCTAGAGACATGTGACTTTGACCTTTGCCTGCTACAAGAATGTGGAATCCCTAGTAAAATGGACTATAAAGACTTAAAAGAAGACTGGAAGCTGGGCCCATCCATATGGTCCGGTGCAAATGACTGTCGTTCTGTGGGTGTTGGGCTGCTCTGCCGAGGCCAGTCCTTTTCTATTCATACAGTAACTGAAATTGTGCCTGGCAGAGCTCTTTTAATTCATCTATATTTTAATGGACTTTTAATTCGTGTTTTAAATGTGTATGCCCCTCCTGATAAACAGGAGCGGGCAGAACTATTTGAAATTTTACCACTGTTTTGTGTTGGGTCTTCCCCCCTGCTGGTGGGAGGTGATTTTAACTGCATACGTGATGGGGAACACCGGCAGGGTGGGGATATTAATCGTAAAGACCGCACTTCTTACCTGCTTAAAAATTTTATTGATGATTTTAATTTGAAAGATTGCTGGAAGGATCTCTTGCCGGAGGACCCGGGCGCCACATGGTCCAATGGAAGAGTGAGCTCCAGAATCGATTTTATTTTTTCCTCTAGAGCTTTTAAACCCCTGAAATGCACGCTCGAGCAGAATATCTTCTCTGATCATAAGCTCCTCTTGGTGGGCCTGGAGCTAGAGGGGGAGCAAAAAGCAAAAAGGGGCCTCTGGAGATTAAACACCACACTCCTAGAGGACCCTGAGATAAAAGAAGAGTTTGTGCGGACCTACCAGTGCTGGCAATCACAAAGAAAACCCCACGAGCCTATGCTGCACTGGTGGGAGGGCACCAAATCTAAAATCAGATTTTTTTTTATCAAAGCAGGTAAGAAGAAGGCAAAAATGGAAAAACAGTGGTTTTATGTTCTTAACATGCGTTTAAATGTACTTTTTAAATTGAAAGAAGCTGGTATGGATGTAGAAAATGATATTTTAAACCTTAAAACTGAAATAAAACATGCCATAGAAAAGAAAGGGAAACAAATCATTTTTAACTCACATGTGCAGCACCTGGAGGAGGGCGAGAAATGTTCCCGTTTCTTTTTTAAAAAAGTGATGAATAGGAGGGATATCATCCAAAACCTTGAGGGTGAATCCACTCCAAAAGGCATGTTAGATGCAGTTTTTAACTTCTACCAGCTTCTTTTTAATAAGAAAGATCATAATCCATCCTTTTTAGAACATGTTCTTAATTCCCTTGATTTTAAGCTAGATGTTTTAGACCAGGAGGTTTTATCCCGTGATCTTAACTTAGATGAACTTTTATTTGTTTTTAAAAGTTTTTCTAGTGGGAAGGCCCCTGGGGAAGATGGTTTACCCATCAAATTTTATTTAGCTTTTTGGGATATTTTAAAGGATGATATGGTTTTATTGTATAAAGAAACTTTTATTGTTAATGAACTTCCCCCTTCCTGGAGGAGGGGGATTGTATCATTACTTTTTAAAAAAGGTGGAAAGGATATGCTAAAAAATTGGCGCCCCATCACACTTTTAAATGTCGATTATAAAGTTTTAGCCAAGTTATTAGCTGTCCGTTTTAAACCTTTTATTCATAAATTAATTCACCCAAATCAGGTTTGTGGGGTACCTGGAAGGTCTATAGCTGAATCCCTAAATATTTTAAGAGATGTTTTATGGTATTTTAAGGATAGAAATCAAACTGTAGCAATTTTATCCTTAGACTTTGAAAAAGCCTTTGATAGGGTCTCCCATGAATACCTGTTTTTAGTTCTTAAAAAGATGGCAGTGCCTGAAACGATTTTAAGCCGAATCATGCTTTTATACCGATCCTGTTTTAGTCAAGTCTCTGTTAATGGCTTTTTAACCAGCGGTGTTCCTCTTTTATCAGGTGTCAAACAGGGCTGCCCCCTGTCCCCACTCCTTTTTATTTGCGCAATCGAACCACTGATGGCCCTCCTCAGAAAAGACCGGGTAGTAAGAGGCGTACCGATACCTGGTGGAGGAGGGACCCATCTAAAGGTGTTGGGGTACATGGATGATGTCACCATACTGTGCCCGGACTCTCCATCCATGAGGGGGGCATTGAGGAACACCAGCTATTTCTGCGAGGTCTCTGGTTTTAAGCTAAACACAGATAAATGTGACTGTTTTTATATTGGCTCCTGGGATTCATCCATCACCCCAGGAGTCACAATGCAACAGGATCAAATTAAAGTTTTAGGTATTGTTTTTAACCAGGTCAATGATGGGAGCCCTAACTGGGATTCAGCTATAGCTAAGATGGAGAAGAAGATTTTAATGTGGAATCTTAGAAACCTTACCATGGAGGGGAAGATTTTAATAATAAAGATGGTTTTACTCCCTATTATGCTATACATTGCCATGGTATTTCCTCCATCTATTTTATACATTAAAAAAGTAACTAGAATTGTTTTTACTTTTTTATGGGGTTCAAAAATGGAGAAATTAAAGCGTGATTTTATGTACAAAAGTAAAGATAATGGCGGGAAAGATGTTCCTAACCTTTTTACTTTCTTTTACATAAAGTATTTCTGTTTCTGTTTTAAAATTATTAAATCCGATGGCATTTTTAGCTACTTTTTAAGGTACGCTGCGGGCATGGTTTTTAAAAGATGGTTGCGCATCCCTCTGAACGCTCCGGTGCTTCTGTGTCCCCCAAAACATTATGTGGTGTTGGAAAAGACAGTCAGGCTCCTAGGTCTCCAAGATTTGGAGCCTGACATACTGGGGGACCAGAGAAAGGTATCAAAGGTCCTCAGGCGGAGTGAGGTTACCCTGGCAGTGTCCAATTTCACACAGGCAAGATCCAAAAAGGTATGGCGGAACGTGTACGGGAAGTTTCTGGCAAATGTACACAGGGATCTTGCCTGGGCAATCGCCCACCAGTGCCTCCCTACTCGTGAGTTCCAGCACAGGCGAGGACTGGTGGCGAGAGCCAAGTGCCCGAGAGATGGCTGCGGAGTGGACGAAACGGTGCTGCACATATTTTGGAACTGCCCTTTTGCACGGGAGCTTTGGAGGAAGGTAGGCCCACTTTTGAAGTGGGCCTGCGGCCTAAAAGATTTTAATCACGAATGTGTCTTTTACGGTCTTTTTAACTGCCCCAATTTTAAACAGCAGATGATCTGCTGGATGATTATTAATTGTTTTAAAAATGCCATCTGGAAAGTTAGGAACATCTTACTTTTTAAACATGATTTTATTGATGTTAAAAACTGTATAAAGCTGGCCCTGAGTGAGATGTACATCTATTACCTAAGAGACAAGAAACAGTTGGGGGCCAGCGAGGCAGCATCCATGTGGTGTCTGCCTCTATGGAACGAAATAACAGTATAATCAGTTTTTATGACATTTGTATAATGTTTTATCCTGCCATTTTTATTTTTTCTCCTTTTATTACTGGTTTTATTATTTGTATTTTAAAACTTTTGTGAACCTTTTATTATTTAGCATTTTAAATTTTGTATGGTTTCTTATTTATTCAATAAAATTTTGTTGAAACCTTATCTGTTCTTATCAGTTTAATATCTGATACGTCCCCTATCTGGGGACCATATATTAAATGGATTTTTGAGAACGGGGGCCGATTTCGAAGCTTGCTTCCGTCGCCCTATGCATTGACCCGATATGGCAGTATCTTCGGGTACAGTGCACCACCCCCTTACAGGGTTAAAAAGAAAGATTCCTACTTTCATTGCTACCTGCTTGCTGGCTAGCCAGCTAGCCAGCCCTGTGGGCCTTGCTGCTGCTGCAGCCAAAAAACAAAAGGTGGTGCTGCTGCTGCTTCTGCTGCTTCTGCTTCTGCTTGTGTCTGGCCCCTGTTGGAGCGTCCAGGCACAGGACTTCTGCTGCTGCTGACTAAATGGCCTCCTTAATTGGATCATTTGAGTAGCCAGCACACCTGTGCAGGTAGGGCATGACATGATAGGCAGCTGCCTTGATAGCGGGTGGGTGCTGAATGTTCCTAATTGACAAAATAAGATTAATGCTTATGAAGAAATATAAAATCTCATCCCTTCCCCAATATCGCGCCACACCCCTACCCCTTAATTCCCTGGTTGAACGTGATGGACATATGTCTTTTTTCGACCGTACTAACTATGTAACTATGTAACATAACATGGGGGGGGGGGGGGGGGGGTCTCCTGGCTGTTCACACAGGTGTGTCATTGCTGTACATTGACCATGCATTGCTTCTGTGGTATTGCAAAGGCAAAGACAAATGCTTCCAGCCATCCATTGCACTAATGGATTGGTCATCAGCTGGCTGTCTATGTCCCGCATCAATATAGACCAAAGTACAGAGGGTTAGGCTATGCTATTGTGCACCTACCTGATGCATCAGAAGGTGCGAGGCCCTTGCTAAATTCTGTGCACAGACTTTGAGATCTATGCTTTAGACTGTATCTAAACCTGCTCCAACATGGACTGACATTCTGGCCTACTTTCAGCCGATGCGACTTGTCTGTCGCTGAACAGTCGCTTTTTATGTATTCAGCACCTATGTATAATGTTGTAAAAATGCTCTAGAAGCTAAAGTCGCAGAAATGTCACACATATTTGGCCTGCAACTTTCTGTGCGACAAATTCAGACAGGAAAAATCAGTATAAATCCTTAGAAAATTATCCCCCAGTGTCTCCATCTGCTGGCGGTATTGAATAAGCATTGCTGCACTGATGGGGTATGCATTAGACGAAAAAAAAGAAGAAAAAGAAGAATAATACGCCCAGAAAAGAGGCGAAAAGGAGAAAAACGTAAAAAAACGTGAAAAAAAAGTAAGAGGAAGAGAAGGGAAAAAAAGGTGGAAATGGGTTTAAAAGTGATTTCGGCGGAGAAATATATATATATATATATATATATATATATATATATGCGCACACACACACATAGATATAAACGTATTCTCCGTTGAGATATTGCAGCCGCTGCTGTGTCCAGGCCCAGGAGCCTTAGCACTGTGCTGTGATGTCACTCAATACCACTGACATCACTAGGTGTAAACAACATCTCTCCTTTGCTGTGTATGTGACTATGGAGCTGTTTGGTGATGTCGTCTATTACGGCCTTCATAGAAGCAACAGGAGATTGTTGCATCCATCTTGAACCCTCAGAACTACAGTGCTATGATGTCACTCACTTCCACAGGCCTTGCAGAGTGTAAACAACAACAACCCAGCTTTGTTGTGTATGTAACCAAAGGGATTTGTGATGTCACCTAGAACCTTCACAGCAGCGACAGCTTTATGAGGAGCATCAGCACTGCTCTGCCTGAGCAGAACCATCACCGCCATAGGTTGTCAAATAACCCGGATTTAACCCACACAGGTAAGTCCAATGGGGTGCAGGCATGTCCTCTATGCTTACAGCTTCCCGTGGGTGTTGGTTTGATACCGTTTGGGGACAGCCAAGGAGGCATCTGCAGGCAACAAAGGTAGGTGTGTGCTTGTGTGTGTGTTTCCTATGCAGATCCTAAGCCCAGTGTCACATGCAAGTAGGAGGAGTAAGAAGGGTTCCTGGCAAATCCGGGTTATGGATTGCATTTAAAAAGGCCCCGTGGGAGTGCAATGGGCCCCTGTCTTGCTGCTTAGCAATAATGGTATGGGTTTAGGTTCTGCTGTGTGTACTGGTGGTTGACTGCCCCCCAGCCCAGAGTGTGCATGGAAAATTGTCTGGCAGCCTCCCTGACAGCAAGCAGTGATAGTGCCCATGAAGGGGACCTTGTTGGGCCCGCCCCTTTCACGGTTATCGCTTCTCGGCCTTTTGGCTAAGATCAAGTGTAGTATCTGTTCTTATCAGTTTAATATCTGATACGTCCCCTATCTGGGGACCATATATTAAATGGATTTTTGAGAACGGGGGCCGATTTCGAAGCTTGCTTCCGTCGCCCTATGCATTGACCCGATATGGCAGTATCTTCGGGTACAGTGCACCACCCCCTTACAGGGTTAAAAAGAAAGATTCCTACTTTCATTGCTACCTGCTTGCTGGCTAGCCAGCTAGCCAGCCCTGTGGGCCTTGCTGCTGCTGCAGCCAAAAAACAAAAGGTGGTGCTGCTGCTGCTTCTGCTGCTTCTGCTTCTGCTTGTGTCTGGCCCCTGTTGGAGCGTCCAGGCACAGGACTTCTGCTGCTGCTGACTAAATGGCCTCCTTAATTGGATCATTTGAGTAGCCAGCACACCTGTGCAGGTAGGGCATGACATGATAGGCAGCTGCCTTGATAGCGGGTGGGTGCTGAATGTTCCTAATTGACAAAATAAGATTAATGCTTATGAAGAAATATAAAATCTCATCCCTTCCCCAATATCGCGCCACACCCCTACCCCTTAATTCCCTGGTTGAACGTGATGGACATATGTCTTTTTTCGACCGTACTAACTATGTAACTATGTAACATAACATGGGGGGGGGGGGGGGGGGTCTCCTGGCTGTTCACACAGGTGTGTCATTGCTGTACATTGACCATGCATTGCTTCTGTGGTATTGCAAAGGCAAAGACAAATGCTTCCAGCCATCCATTGCACTAATGGATTGGTCATCAGCTGGCTGTCTATGTCCCGCATCAATATAGACCAAAGTACAGAGGGTTAGGCTATGCTATTGTGCACCTACCTGATGCATCAGAAGGTGCGAGGCCCTTGCTAAATTCTGTGCACAGACTTTGAGATCTATGCTTTAGACTGTATCTAAACCTGCTCCAACATGGACTGACATTCTGGCCTACTTTCAGCCGATGCGACTTGTCTGTCGCTGAACAGTCGCTTTTTATGTATTCAGCACCTATGTATAATGTTGTAAAAATGCTCTAGAAGCTAAAGTCGCAGAAATGTCACACATATTTGGCCTGCAACTTTCTGTGCGACAAATTCAGACAGGAAAAATCAGTATAAATCCTTAGAAAATTATCCCCCAGTGTCTCCATCTGCTGGCGGTATTGAATAAGCATTGCTGCACTGATGGGGTATGCATTAGACGAAAAAAAAGAAGAAAAAGAAGAATAATACGCCCAGAAAAGAGGCGAAAAGGAGAAAAACGTAAAAAAACGTGAAAAAAAAGTAAGAGGAAGAGAAGGGAAAAAAAGGTGGAAATGGGTTTAAAAGTGATTTCGGCGGAGAAATATATATATATATATATATATATATATATATATGCGCACACACACACATAGATATAAACGTATTCTCCGTTGAGATATTGCAGCCGCTGCTGTGTCCAGGCCCAGGAGCCTTAGCACTGTGCTGTGATGTCACTCAATACCACTGACATCACTAGGTGTAAACAACATCTCTCCTTTGCTGTGTATGTGACTATGGAGCTGTTTGGTGATGTCGTCTATTACGGCCTTCATAGAAGCAACAGGAGATTGTTGCATCCATCTTGAACCCTCAGAACTACAGTGCTATGATGTCACTCACTTCCACAGGCCTTGCAGAGTGTAAACAACAACAACCCAGCTTTGTTGTGTATGTAACCAAAGGGATTTGTGATGTCACCTAGAACCTTCACAGCAGCGACAGCTTTATGAGGAGCATCAGCACTGCTCTGCCTGAGCAGAACCATCACCGCCATAGGTTGTCAAATAACCCGGATTTAACCCACACAGGTAAGTCCAATGGGGTGCAGGCATGTCCTCTATGCTTACAGCTTCCCGTGGGTGTTGGTTTGATACCGTTTGGGGACAGCCAAGGAGGCATCTGCAGGCAACAAAGGTAGGTGTGTGCTTGTGTGTGTGTTTCCTATGCAGATCCTAAGCCCAGTGTCACATGCAAGTAGGAGGAGTAAGAAGGGTTCCTGGCAAATCCGGGTTATGGATTGCATTTAAAAAGGCCCCGTGGGAGTGCAATGGGCCCCTGTCTTGCTGCTTAGCAATAATGGTATGGGTTTAGGTTCTGCTGTGTGTACTGGTGGTTGACTGCCCCCCAGCCCAGAGTGTGCATGGAAAATTGTCTGGCAGCCTCCCTGACAGCAAGCAGTGATAGTGCCCATGAAGGGGACCTTGTTGGGCCCGCCCCTTTCACGGTTATCGCTTCTCGGCCTTTTGGCTAAGATCAAGTGTAGTATCTGTTCTTATCAGTTTAATATCTGATACGTCCCCTATCTGGGGACCATATATTAAATGGATTTTTGAGAACGGGGGCCGATTTCGAAGCTTGCTTCCGTCGCCCTATGCATTGACCCGATATGGCAGTATCTTCGGGTACAGTGCACCACCCCCTTACAGGGTTAAAAAGAAAGATTCCTACTTTCATTGCTACCTGCTTGCTGGCTAGCCAGCTAGCCAGCCCTGTGGGCCTTGCTGCTGCTGCAGCCAAAAAACAAAAGGTGGTGCTGCTGCTGCTTCTGCTGCTTCTGCTTCTGCTTGTGTCTGGCCCCTGTTGGAGCGTCCAGGCACAGGACTTCTGCTGCTGCTGACTAAATGGCCTCCTTAATTGGATCATTTGAGTAGCCAGCACACCTGTGCAGGTAGGGCATGACATGATAGGCAGCTGCCTTGATAGCGGGTGGGTGCTGAATGTTCCTAATTGACAAAATAAGATTAATGCTTATGAAGAAATATAAAATCTCATCCCTTCCCCAATATCGCGCCACACCCCTACCCCTTAATTCCCTGGTTGAACGTGATGGACATATGTCTTTTTTCGACCGTACTAACTATGTAACTATGTAACATAACATGGGGGGGGGGGGGGGGGGGTCTCCTGGCTGTTCACACAGGTGTGTCATTGCTGTACATTGACCATGCATTGCTTCTGTGGTATTGCAAAGGCAAAGACAAATGCTTCCAGCCATCCATTGCACTAATGGATTGGTCATCAGCTGGCTGTCTATGTCCCGCATCAATATAGACCAAAGTACAGAGGGTTAGGCTATGCTATTGTGCACCTACCTGATGCATCAGAAGGTGCGAGGCCCTTGCTAAATTCTGTGCACAGACTTTGAGATCTATGCTTTAGACTGTATCTAAACCTGCTCCAACATGGACTGACATTCTGGCCTACTTTCAGCCGATGCGACTTGTCTGTCGCTGAACAGTCGCTTTTTATGTATTCAGCACCTATGTATAATGTTGTAAAAATGCTCTAGAAGCTAAAGTCGCAGAAATGTCACACATATTTGGCCTGCAACTTTCTGTGCGACAAATTCAGACAGGAAAAATCAGTATAAATCCTTAGAAAATTATCCCCCAGTGTCTCCATCTGCTGGCGGTATTGAATAAGCATTGCTGCACTGATGGGGTATGCATTAGACGAAAAAAAAGAAGAAAAAGAAGAATAATACGCCCAGAAAAGAGGCGAAAAGGAGAAAAACGTAAAAAAACGTGAAAAAAAAGTAAGAGGAAGAGAAGGGAAAAAAAGGTGGAAATGGGTTTAAAAGTGATTTCGGCGGAGAAATATATATATATATATATATACATATATATATATATATATGCGCACACACACACATAGATATAAACGTATTCTCCGTTGAGATATTGCAGCCGCTGCTGTGTCCAGGCCCAGGAGCCTTAGCACTGTGCTGTGATGTCACTCAATACCACTGACATCACTAGGTGTAAACAACATCTCTCCTTTGCTGTGTATGTGACTATGGAGCTGTTTGGTGATGTCGTCTATTACGACCTTCATAGAAGCAACAGGAGATTGTTGCATCCATCTTGAACCCTCAGAACTACAGTGCTATGATGTCACTCACTTCCACAGGCCTTGCAGAGTGTAAACAACAACAACCCAGCTTTGTTGTGTATGTAACCAAAGGGATTTGTGATGTCACCTAGAACCTTCACAGCAGCGACAGCTTTATGAGGAGCATCAGCACTGCTCTGCCTGAGCAGAACCATCACCGCCATAGGTTGTCAAATAACCCGGATTTAACCCACACAGGTAAGTCCAATGGGGTGCAGGCATGTCCTCTATGCTTACAGCTTCCCGTGGGTGTTGGTTTGATACCGTTTGGGGACAGCCAAGGAGGCATCTGCAGGCAACAAAGGTAGGTGTGTGCTTGTGTGTGTGTTTCCTATGCAGATCCTAAGCCCAGTGTCACATGCAAGTAGGAGGAGTAAGAAGGGTTCCTGGCAAATCCGGGTTATGGATTGCATTTAAAAAGGCCCCGTGGGAGTGCAATGGGCCCCTGTCTTGCTGCTTAGCAATAATGGTATGGGTTTAGGTTCTGCTGTGTGTACTGGTGGTTGACTGCCCCCCAGCCCAGAGTGTGCATGGAAAATTGTCTGGCAGCCTCCCTGACAGCAAGCAGTGATAGTGCCCATGAAGGGGACCTTGTTGGGCCCGCCCCTTTCACGGTTATCGCTTCTCGGCCTTTTGGCTAAGATCAAGTGTAGTATCTGTTCTTATCAGTTTAATATCTGATACGTCCCCTATCTGGGGACCATATATTAAATGGATTTTTGAGAACGGGGGCCGATTTCGAAGCTTGCTTCCGTCGCCCTATGCATTGACCCGATATGGCAGTATCTTCGGGTACAGTGCACCACCCCCTTACAGGGTTAAAAAGAAAGATTCCTACTTTCATTGCTACCTGCTTGCTGGCTAGCCAGCCCTGTGGGCCTTGCTGCTGCTGCAGCCAAAAAACAAAAGGTGGTGCTGCTGCTGCTTCTGCTGCTTCTGCTTCTGCTTGTGTCTGGCCCCTGTTGGAGCGTCCAGGCACAGGACTTCTGCTGCTGCTGACTAAATGGCCTCCTTAATTGGATCATTTGAGTAGCCAGCACACCTGTGCAGGTAGGGCATGACATGATAGGCAGCTGCCTTGATAGCGGGTGGGTGCTGAATGTTCCTAATTGACAAAATAAGATTAATGCTTATGAAGAAATATAAAATCTCATCCCTTCCCCAATATCGCGCCACACCCCTACCCCTTAATTCCCTGGTTGAACGTGATGGACATATGTCTTTTTTCGACCGTACTAACTATGTAACTATGTAACATAACATGGGGGGGGGGGGGGGGGTCTCCTGGCTGTTCACACAGGTGTGTCATTGCTGTACATTGACCATGCATTGCTTCTGTGGTATTGCAAAGGCAAAGACAAATGCTTCCAGCCATCCATTGCACTAATGGATTGGTCATCAGCTGGCTGTCTATGTCCCGCATCAATATAGACCAAAGTACAGAGGGTTAGGCTATGCTATTGTGCACCTACCTGATGCATCAGAAGGTGCGAGGCCCTTGCTAAATTCTGTGCACAGACTTTGAGATCTATGCTTTAGACTGTATCTAAACCTGCTCCAACATGGACTGACATTCTGGCCTACTTTCAGCCGATGCGACTTGTCTGTCGCTGAACAGTCGCTTTTTATGTATTCAGCACCTATGTATAATGTTGTAAAAATGCTCTAGAAGCTAAAGTCGCAGAAATGTCACACATATTTGGCCTGCAACTTTCTGTGCGACAAATTCAGACAGGAAAAATCAGTATAAATCCTTAGAAAATTATCCCCCAGTGTCTCCATCTGCTGGCGGTATTGAATAAGCATTGCTGCACTGATGGGGTATGCATTAGACGAAAAAAAAGAAGAAAAAGAAGAATAATACGCCCAGAAAAGAGGCGAAAAGGAGAAAAACGTAAAAAAACGTGAAAAAAAAGTAAGAGGAAGAGAAGGGAAAAAAAGGTGGAAATGGGTTTAAAAGTGATTTCGGCGGAGAAATATATATATATATATATATATATATATATATATATATATATATGCGCACACACACACATAGATATAAACGTATTCTCCGTTGAGATATTGCAGCCGCTGCTGTGTCCAGGCCCAGGAGCCTTAGCACTGTGCTGTGATGTCACTCAATACCACTGACATCACTAGGTGTAAACAACATCTCTCCTTTGCTGTGTATGTGACTATGGAGCTGTTTGGTGATGTCGTCTATTACGGCCTTCATAGAAGCAACAGGAGATTGTTGCATCCATCTTGAACCCTCAGAACTACAGTGCTATGATGTCACTCACTTCCACAGGCCTTGCAGAGTGTAAACAACAACAACCCAGCTTTGTTGTGTATGTAACCAAAGGGATTTGTGATGTCACCTAGAACCTTCACAGCAGCGACAGCTTTATGAGGAGCATCAGCACTGCTCTGCCTGAGCAGAACCATCACCGCCATAGGTTGTCAAATAACCCGGATTTAACCCACACAGGTAAGTCCAATGGGGTGCAGGCATGTCCTCTATGCTTACAGCTTCCCGTGGGTGTTGGTTTGATACCGTTTGGGGACAGCCAAGGAGGCATCTGCAGGCAACAAAGGTAGGTGTGTGCTTGTGTGTGTGTTTCCTATGCAGATCCTAAGCCCAGTGTCACATGCAAGTAGGAGGAGTAAGAAGGGTTCCTGGCAAATCCGGGTTATGGATTGCATTTAAAAAGGCCCCGTGGGAGTGCAATGGGCCCCTGTCTTGCTGCTTAGCAATAATGGTATGGGTTTAGGTTCTGCTGTGTGTACTGGTGGTTGACTGCCCCCCAGCCCAGAGTGTGCATGGAAAATTGTCTGGCAGCCTCCCTGACAGCAAGCAGTGATAGTGCCCATGAAGGGGACCTTGTTGGGCCCGCCCCTTTCACGGTTATCGCTTCTCGGCCTTTTGGCTAAGATCAAGTGTAGTATCTGTTCTTATCAGTTTAATATCTGATACGTCCCCTATCTGGGGACCATATATTAAATGGATTTTTGAGAACGGGGGCCGATTTCGAAGCTTGCTTCCGTCGCCCTATGCATTGACCCGATATGGCAGTATCTTCGGGTACAGTGCACCACCCCCTTACAGGGTTAAAAAGAAAGATTCCTACTTTCATTGCTACCTGCTTGCTGGCTAGCCAGCCCTGTGGGCCTTGCTGCTGCTGCAGCCAAAAAACAAAAGGTGGTGCTGCTGCTGCTTCTGCTGCTTCTGCTTCTGCTTGTGTCTGGCCCCTGTTGGAGCGTCCAGGCACAGGACTTCTGCTGCTGCTGACTAAATGGCCTCCTTAATTGGATCATTTGAGTAGCCAGCACACCTGTGCAGGTAGGGCATGACATGATAGGCAGCTGCCTTGATAGCGGGTGGGTGCTGAATGTTCCTAATTGACAAAATAAGATTAATGCTTATGAAGAAATATAAAATCTCATCCCTTCCCCAATATCGCGCCACACCCCTACCCCTTAATTCCCTGGTTGAACGTGATGGACATATGTCTTTTTTCGACCGTACTAACTATGTAACTATGTAACATAACATGGGGGGGGGGGGGGGGGGGGGGTCTCCTGGCTGTTCACACAGGTGTGTCATTGCTGTACATTGACCATGCATTGCTTCTGTGGTATTGCAAAGGCAAAGACAAATGCTTCCAGCCATCCATTGCACTAATGGATTGGTCATCAGCTGGCTGTCTATGTCCCGCATCAATATAGACCAAAGTACAGAGGGTTAGGCTATGCTATTGTGCACCTACCTGATGCATCAGAAGGTGCGAGGCCCTTGCTAAATTCTGTGCACAGACTTTGAGATCTATGCTTTAGACTGTATCTAAACCTGCTCCAACATGGACTGACATTCTGGCCTACTTTCAGCCGATGCGACTTGTCTGTCGCTGAACAGTCGCTTTTTATGTATTCAGCACCTATGTATAATGTTGTAAAAATGCTCTAGAAGCTAAAGTCGCAGAAATGTCACACATATTTGGCCTGCAACTTTCTGTGCGACAAATTCAGACAGGAAAAATCAGTATAAATCCTTAGAAAATTATCCCCCAGTGTCTCCATCTGCTGGCGGTATTGAATAAGCATTGCTGCACTGATGGGGTATGCATTAGACGAAAAAAAAGAAGAAAAAGAAGAATAATACGCCCAGAAAAGAGGCGAAAAGGAGAAAAACGTAAAAAAACGTGAAAAAAAAGTAAGAGGAAGAGAAGGGAAAAAAAGGTGGAAATGGGTTTAAAAGTGATTTCGGCGGAGAAATATATATATATATATATATATATATATATATATATATATATATATATATGCGCACACACACACATAGATATAAACGTATTCTCCGTTGAGATATTGCAGCCGCTGCTGTGTCCAGGCCCAGGAGCCTTAGCACTGTGCTGTGATGTCACTCAATACCACTGACATCACTAGGTGTAAACAACATCTCTCCTTTGCTGTGTATGTGACTATGGAGCTGTTTGGTGATGTCGTCTATTACGGCCTTCATAGAAGCAACAGGAGATTGTTGCATCCATCTTGAACCCTCAGAACTACAGTGCTATGATGTCACTCACTTCCACAGGCCTTGCAGAGTGTAAACAACAACAACCCAGCTTTGTTGTGTATGTAACCAAAGGGATTTGTGATGTCACCTAGAACCTTCACAGCAGCGACAGCTTTATGAGGAGCATCAGCACTGCTCTGCCTGAGCAGAACCATCACCGCCATAGGTTGTCAAATAACCCGGATTTAACCCACACAGGTAAGTCCAATGGGGTGCAGGCATGTCCTCTATGCTTACAGCTTCCCGTGGGTGTTGGTTTGATACCGTTTGGGGACAGCCAAGGAGGCATCTGCAGGCAACAAAGGTAGGTGTGTGCTTGTGTGTGTGTTTCCTATGCAGATCCTAAGCCCAGTGTCACATGCAAGTAGGAGGAGTAAGAAGGGTTCCTGGCAAATCCGGGTTATGGATTGCATTTAAAAAGGCCCCGTGGGAGTGCAATGGGCCCCTGTCTTGCTGCTTAGCAATAATGGTATGGGTTTAGGTTCTGCTGTGTGTACTGGTGGTTGACTGCCCCCCAGCCCAGAGTGTGCATGGAAAATTGTCTGGCAGCCTCCCTGACAGCAAGCAGTGATAGTGCCCATGAAGGGGACCTTGTTGGGCCCGCCCCTTTCACGGTTATCGCTTCTCTGCCTTTTGGCTAAGATCAAGTGTAGTATCTGTTCTTATCAGTTTAATATCTGATACGTCCCCTATCTGGGGACCATATATTAAATGGATTTTTGAGAACGGGGGCCGATTTCGAAGCTTGCTTCCGTCGCCCTATGCATTGACCCGATATGGCAGTATCTTCGGGTACAGTGCACCACCCCCTTACAGGGTTAAAAAGAAAGATTCCTACTTTCATTGCTACCTGCTTGCTGGCTAGCCAGCCCTGTGGGCCTTGCTGCTGCTGCAGCCAAAAAACAAAAGGTGGTGCTGCTGCTGCTTCTGCTGCTTCTGCTGCTTCTGCTTCTGCTTGTGTCTGGCCCCTGTTGGAGCGTCCAGGCACAGGACTTCTGCTGCTGCTGACTAAATGGCCTCCTTAATTGGATCATTTGAGTAGCCAGCACACCTGTGCAGGTAGGGCATGACATGATAGGCAGCTGCCTTGATAGCGGGTGGGTGCTGAATGTTCCTAATTGACAAAATAAGATTAATGCTTATGAAGAAATATAAAATCTCATCCCTTCCCCAATATCGCGCCACACCCCTACCCCTTAATTCCCTGGTTGAACGTGATGGACATATGTCTTTTTTCGACCGTACTAACTATGTAACTATGTAACATAACATGGGGGGGGGGGGGGGGGGTCTCCTGGCTGTTCACACAGGTGTGTCATTGCTGTACATTGACCATGCATTGCTTCTGTGGTATTGCAAAGGCAAAGACAAATGCTTCCAGCCATCCATTGCACTAATGGATTGGTCATCAGCTGGCTGTCTATGTCCCGCATCAATATAGACCAAAGTACAGAGGGTTAGGCTATGCTATTGTGCACCTACCTGATGCATCAGAAGGTGCGAGGCCCTTGCTAAATTCTGTGCACAGACTTTGAGATCTATGCTTTAGACTGTATCTAAACCTGCTCCAACATGGACTGACATTCTGGCCTACTTTCAGCCGATGCGACTTGTCTGTCGCTGAACAGTCGCTTTTTATGTATTCAGCACCTATGTATAATGTTGTAAAAATGCTCTAGAAGCTAAAGTCGCAGAAATGTCACACATATTTGGCCTGCAACTTTCTGTGCGACAAATTCAGACAGGAAAAATCAGTATAAATCCTTAGAAAATTATCCCCCAGTGTCTCCATCTGCTGGCGGTATTGAATAAGCATTGCTGCACTGATGGGGTATGCATTAGACGAAAAAAAGAAGAAAAAGAAGAATAATACGCCAAGAAAAGAGGCGAAAAGGAGAAAAACGTAAAAAAACGTGAAAAAAAAGTAAGAGGAAGAGAAGGGAAAAAAAGGTGGAAATGGGTTTAAAAGTGATTTCGGCGGAGAAATATATATATATATATATATATATATATATATATATATATATATGCGCACACACACACATAGATATAAACGTATTCCCCGTTGAGATATTGCAGCCGCTGCTGTGTCCAGGCCCAGGAGCCTTAGCACTGTGCTGTGATGTCACTCAATACCACTGACATCACTAGGTGTAAACAACATCTCTCCTTTGCTGTGTATGTGACTATGGAGCTGTTTGGTGATGTCGTCTATTACGGCCTTCATAGAAGCAACAGGAGATTGTTGCATCCATCTTGAACCCTCAGAACTACAGTGCTATGATGTCACTCACTTCCACAGGCCTTGCAGAGTGTAAACAACAACAACCCAGCTTTGTTGTGTATGTAACCAAAGGGATTTGTGATGTCACCTAGAACCTTCACAGCAGCGACAGCTTTATGAGGAGCATCAGCACTGCTCTGCCTGAGCAGAACCATCACCGCCATAGGTTGTCAAATAACCCGGATTTAACCCACACAGGTAAGTCCAATGGGGTGCAGGCATGTCCTCTATGCTTACAGCTTCCCGTGGGTGTTGGTTTGATACCGTTTGGGGACAGCCAAGGAGGCATCTGCAGGCAACAAAGGTAGGTGTGTGCTTGTGTGTGTGTTTCCTATGCAGATCCTAAGCCCAGTGTCACATGCAAGTAGGAGGAGTAAGAAGGGTTCCTGGCAAATCCGGGTTATGGATTGCATTTAAAAAGGCCCCGTGGGAGTGCAATGGGCCCCTGTCTTGCTGCTTAGCAATAATGGTATGGGTTTAGGTTCTGCTGTGTGTACTGGTGGTTGACTGCCCCCCAGCCCAGAGTGTGCATGGAAAATTGTCTGGCAGCCTCCCTGACAGCAAGCAGTGATAGTGCCCATGAAGGGGACCTTGTTGGGCCCGCCCCTTTCACGGTTATCGCTTCTCGGCCTTTTGGCTAAGATCAAGTGTAGTATCTGTTCTTATCAGTTTAATATCTGATACGTCCCCTATCTGGGGACCATATATTAAATGGATTTTTGAGAACGGGGGCCGATTTCGAAGCTTGCTTCCGTCGCCCTATGCATTGACCCGATATGGCAGTATCTTCGGGTACAGTGCACCACCCCCTTACAGGGTTAAAAAGAAAGATTCCTACTTTCATTGCTACCTGCTTGCTGGCTAGCCAGCTAGCCAGCCCTGTGGGCCTTGCTGCTGCTGCAGCCAAAAAACAAAAGGTGGTGCTGCTGCTGCTTCTGCTGCTTCTGCTTCTGCTTGTGTCTGGCCCCTGTTGGAGCGTCCAGGCACAGGACTTCTGCTGCTGCTGACTAAATGGCCTCCTTAATTGGATCATTTGAGTAGCCAGCACACCTGTGCAGGTAGGGCATGACATGATAGGCAGCTGCCTTGATAGCGGGTGGGTGCTGAATGTTCCTAATTGACAAAATAAGATTAATGCTTATGAAGAAATATAAAATCTCATCCCTTCCCCAATATCGCGCCACACCCCTACCCCTTAATTCCCTGGTTGAACGTGATGGACATATGTCTTTTTTCGACCGTACTAACTATGTAACTATGTAACATAACATGGGGGGGGGGGGGGGTCTCCTGGCTGTTCACACAGGTGTGTCATTGCTGTACATTGACCATGCATTGCTTCTGTGGTATTGCAAAGGCAAAGACAAATGCTTCCAGCCATCCATTGCACTAATGGATTGGTCATCAGCTGGCTGTCTATGTCCCGCATCAATATAGACCAAAGTACAGAGGGTTAGGCTATGCTATTGTGCACCTACCTGATGCATCAGAAGGTGCGAGGCCCTTGCTAAATTCTGTGCACAGACTTTGAGATCTATGCTTTAGACTGTATCTAAACCTGCTCCAACATGGACTGACATTCTGGCCTACTTTCAGCCGATGCGACTTGTCTGTCGCTGAACAGTCGCTTTTTATGTATTCAGCACCTATGTATAATGTTGTAAAATGCTCTAGAAGCTAAAGTCGCAGAAATGTCACACATATTTGGCCTGCAACTTTCTGTGCGACAAATTCAGACAGGAAAAATCAGTATAAATCCTTAGAAAATTACCCCCCAGTGTCTCCATCTGCTGGCGGTATTGAATAAGCATTGCTGCACTGATGGGGTATGCATTAGACGAAAAAAAAGAAGAAAAAGAAGAATAATACGCCCAGAAAAGAGGCGAAAAGGAGAAAAACGTAAAAAAACGTGAAAAAAAAGTAAGAGGAAGAGAAGGGAAAAAAAGGTGGAAATGGGTTTAAAAGTGATTTCGGCGGAGAAATATATATATATATATATATATATATATATATATATATATATATATATGCGCACACACACACATAGATATAAACGTATTCTCCGTTGAGATATTGCAGCCGCTGCTGTGTCCAGGCCCAGGAGCCTTAGCACTGTGCTGTGATGTCACTCAATACCACTGACATCACTAGGTGTAAACAACATCTCTCCTTTGCTGTGTATGTGACTATGGAGCTGTTTGGTGATGTCGTCTATTACGGCCTTCATAGAAGCAACAGGAGATTGTTGCATCCATCTTGAACCCTCAGAACTACAGTGCTATGATGTCACTCACTTCCACAGGCCTTGCAGAGTGTAAACAACAACAACCCAGCTTTGTTGTGTATGTAACCATAGGGATTGTGATGTCACCTAGAACCTTCACAGCAGCGACAGCTTTATGAGGAGCATCAGCACTGCTCTGCCTGAGCAGAACCATCACCGCCATAGGTTGTCAAATAACCCGGATTTAACCCACACAGGTAAGTCCAATGGGGTGCAGGCATGTCCTCTATGCTTACAGCTTCCCGTGGGTGTTGGTTTGATACCGTTTGGGGACAGCCAAGGAGGCATCTGCAGGCAACAAAGGTAGGTGTGTGCTTGTGTGTGTGTTTCCTATGCAGATCCTAAGCCCAGTGTCACATGCAAGTAGGAGGAGTAAGAAGGGTTCCTGGCAAATCCGGGTTATGGATTGCATTTAAAAAGGCCCCGTGGGAGTGCAATGGGCCCCTGTCTTGCTGCTTAGCAATAATGGTATGGGTTTAGGTTCTGCTGTGTGTACTGGTGGTTGACTGCCCCCCAGCCCAGAGTGTGCATGGAAAATTGTCTGGCAGCCTCCCTGACAGCAAGCAGTGATAGTGCCCATGAAGGGGACCTTGTTGGGCCCGCCCCTTTCACGGTTATCGCTTCTCGGCCTTTTGGCTAAGATCAAGTGTAGTATCTGTTCTTATCAGTTTAATATCTGATACGTCCCCTATCTGGGGACCATATATTAAATGGATTTTTGAGAACGGGGGCCGATTTCGAAGCTTGCTTCCGTCGCCCTATGCATTGACCCGATATGGCAGTATCTTCGGGTACAGTGCACCACCCCCTTACAGGGTTAAAAAGAAAGATTCCTACTTTCATTGCTACCTGCTTGCTGGCTAGCCAGCTAGCCAGCCCTGTGGGCCTTGCTGCTGCTGCAGCCAAAAAACAAAAGGTGGTGCTGCTGCTGCTTCTGCTGCTTCTGCTTCTGCTTGTGTCTGGCCCCTGTTGGAGCGTCCAGGCACAGGACTTCTGCTGCTGCTGACTAAATGGCCTCCTTAATTGGATCATTTGAGTAGCCAGCACACCTGTGCAGGTAGGGCATGACATGATAGGCAGCTGCCTTGATAGCGGGTGGGTGCTGAATGTTCCTAATTGACAAAATAAGATTAATGCTTATGAAGAAATATAAAATCTCATCCCTTCCCCAATATCGCGCCACACCCCTACCCCTTAATTCCCTGGTTGAACGTGATGGACATATGTCTTTTTTCGACCGTACTAACTATGTAACTATGTAACATAACATGGGGGGGGTCTCCTGGCTGTTCACACAGGTGTGTCATTGCTGTACATTGACCATGCATTGCTTCTGTGGTATTGCAAAGGCAAAGACAAATGCTTCCAGCCATCCATTGCACTAATGGATTGGTCATCAGCTGGCTGTCTATGTCCCGCATCAATATAGACCAAAGTACAGAGGGTTAGGCTATGCTATTGTGCACCTACCTGATGCATCAGAAGGTGCGAGGCCCTTGCTAAATTCTGTGCACAGACTTTGAGATCTATGCTTTAGACTGTATCTAAACCTGCTCCAACATGGACTGACATTCTGGCCTACTTTCAGCCGATGCGACTTGTCTGTCGCTGAACAGTCGCTTTTTATGTATTCAGCACCTATGTATAATGTTGTAAAAATGCTCTAGAAGCTAAAGTCGCAGAAATGTCACACATATTTGGCCTGCAACTTTCTGTGCGACAAATTCAGACAGGAAAAATCAGTATAAATCCTTAGAAAATTATCCCCCAGTGTCTCCATCTGCTGGCGGTATTGAATAAGCATTGCTGCACTGATGGGGTATGCATTAGACGAAAAAAAAGAAGAAAAAGAAGAATAATACGCCCAGAAAAGAGGCGAAAAGGAGAAAAACGTAAAAAAACGTGAAAAAAAAGTAAGAGGAAGAGAAGGGAAAAAAAGGTGGAAATGGGTTTAAAAGTGATTTCGGCGGAGAAATATATATATATATATATATATATATATATATATATATATATATATGCGCACACACACACATAGATATAAACGTATTCTCCGTTGAGATATTGCAGCCGCTGCTGTGTCCAGGCCCAGGAGCCTTAGCACTGCGCTGTGATGTCACTCAATACCACTGACATCACTAGGTGTAAACAACATCTCTCCTTTGCTGTGTATGTGACTATGGAGCTGTTTGGTGATGTCGTCTATTACGGCCTTCATAGAAGCAACAGGAGATTGTTGCATCCATCTAGAACCCTCAGAACTACAGTGCTATGATGTCACTCACTTCCACAGGCCTTGCAGAGTGTAAACAACAACAACCCAGCTTTGTTGTGTATGTAACCAAAGGGATTTGTGATGTCACCTAGAACCTTCACAGCAGCGACAGCTTTATGAGGAGCATCAGCACTGCTCTGCCTGAGCAGAACCATCACCGCCATAGGTTGTCAAATAACCCGGATTTAACCCACACAGGTAAGTCCAATGGGGTGCAGGCATGTCCTCTATGCTTACAGCTTCCCGTGGGTGTTGGTTTGATACCGTTTGGGGACAGCCAAGGAGGCATCTGCAGGCAACAAAGGTAGGTGTGTGCTTGTGTGTGTGTTTCCTATGCAGATCCTAAGCCCAGTGTCACATGCAAGTAGGAGGAGTAAGAAGGGTTCCTGGCAAATCCGGGTTATGGATTGCATTTAAAAAGGCCCCGTGGGAGTGCAATGGGCCCCTGTCTTGCTGCTTAGCAATAATGGTATGGGTTTAGGTTCTGCTGTGTGTACTGGTGGTTGACTGCCCCCCAGCCCAGAGTGTGCATGGAAAATTGTCTGGCAGCCTCCCTGACAGCAAGCAGTGATAGTGCCCATGAAGGGGACCTTGTTGGGCCCGCCCCTTTCACGGTTATCGCTTCTCGGCCTTTTGGCTAAGATCAAGTGTAGTATCTGTTCTTATCAGTTTAATATCTGATACGTCCCCTATCTGGGGACCATATATTAAATGGATTTTTGAGAACGGGGGCCGATTTCGAAGCTTGCTTCCGTCGCCCTATGCATTGACCCGATATGGCAGTATCTTCGGGTACAGTGCACCACCCCCTTACAGGGTTAAAAAGAAAGATTCCTACTTTCATTGCTACCTGCTTGCTGGCTAGCCAGCTAGCCAGCCCTGTGGGCCTTGCTGCTGCTGCTGCTGCTGCAGCCAAAAAACAAAAGGTGGTGCTGCTGCTGCTTCTGCTTCTGCTTGTGTCTGGCCCCTGTTGGAGCGTCCAGGCACAGGACTTCTGCTGCTGCTGACTAAATGGCCTCCTTAATTGGATCATTTGAGTAGCCAGCACACCTGTGCAGGTAGGGCATGACATGATAGGCAGCTGCCTTGATAGCGGGTGGGTGCTGAATGTTCCTAATTGACAAAATAAGATTAATGCTTATGAAGAAATATAAAATCTCATCCCTTCCCCAATATCGCGCCACACCCCTACCCCTTAATTCCCTGGTTGAACGTGATGGACATATGTCTTTTTTCGACCGTACTAACTATGTAACTATGTAACATAACATGGGGGGGGGGGGGGGGGGGGGTCTCCTGGCTGTTCACACAGGTGTGTCATTGCTGTACATTGACCATGCATTGCTTCTGTGGTATTGCAAAGGCAAAGACAAATGCTTCCAGCCATCCATTGCACTAATGGATTGGTCATCAGCTGGCTGTCTATGTCCCGCATCAATATAGACCAAAGTACAGAGGGTTAGGCTATGCTATTGTGCACCTACCTGATGCATCAGAAGGTGCGAGGCCCTTGCTAAATTCTGTGCACAGACTTTGAGATCTATGCTTTAGACTGTATCTAAACCTGCTCCAACATGGACTGACATTCTGGCCTACTTTCAGCCGATGCGACGTGTCTGTCGCTGAACAGTCGCTTTTTATGTATTCAGCACCTATGTATAATGTTGTAAAAATGCTCTAGAAGCTAAAGTCGCAGAAATGTCACACATATTTGGCCTGCAACTTTCTGTGCGACAAATTCAGACAGGAAAAATCAGTATAAATCCTTAGAAAATTATCCCCCAGTGTCTCCATCTGCTGGCGGTATTGAATAAGCATTGCTGCACTGATGGGGTATGCATTAGACGAAAAAAAAGAAGAAAAAGAAGAATAATACGCCCAGAAAAGAGGCGAAAAGGAGAAAAACGTAAAAAAACGTGAAAAAAAAGTAAGAGGAAGAGAAGGGAAAAAAAGGTGGAAATGGGTTTAAAAGTGATTTCGGCGGAGAAATATATATATATATATATATATATATATATATATATATATATATATGCGCACACACACACATAGATATAAACGTATTCTCCGTTGAGATATTGCAGCCGCTGCTGTGTCCAGGCCCAGGAGCCTTAGCACTGTGCTGTGATGTCACTCAATACCACTGACATCACTAGGTGTAAACAACATCTCTCCTTTGCTGTGTATGTGACTATGGAGCTGTTTGGTGATGTCGTCTATTACGGCCTTCATAGAAGCAACAGGAGATTGTTGCATCCATCTTGAACCCTCAGAACTACAGTGCTATGATGTCACTCACTTCCACAGGCCTTGCAGAGTGTAAACAACAACAACCCAGCTTTGTTGTGTATGTAACCAAAGGGATTTGTGATGTCACCTAGAACCTTCACAGCAGCGACAGCTTTATGAGGAGCATCAGCACTGCTCTGCCTGAGCAGAACCATCACCGCCATAGGTTGTCAAATAACCCGGATTTAACCCACACAGGTAAGTCCAATGGGGTGCAGGCATGTCCTCTATGCTTACAGCTTCCCGTGGGTGTTGGTTTGATACCGTTTGGGGACAGCCAAGGAGGCATCTGCAGGCAACAAAGGTAGGTGTGTGCTTGTGTGTGTGTTTCCTATGCAGATCCTAAGCCCAGTGTCACATGCAAGTAGGAGGAGTAAGAAGGGTTCCTGGCAAATCCGGGTTATGGATTGCATTTAAAAAGGCCCCGTGGGAGTGCAATGGGCCCCTGTCTTGCTGCTTAGCAATAATGGTATGGGTTTAGGTTCTGCTGTGTGTACTGGTGGTTGACTGCCCCCCAGCCCAGAGTGTGCATGGAAAATTGTCTGGCAGCCTCCCTGACAGCAAGCAGTGATAGTGCCCATGAAGGGGACCTTGTTGGGCCCGCCCCTTTCACGGTTATCGCTTCTCGGCCTTTTGGCTAAGATCAAGTGTAGTATCTGTTCTTATCAGTTTAATATCTGATACGTCCCCTATCTGGGGACCATATATTAAATGGATTTTTGAGAACGGGGGCCGATTTCGAAGCTTGCTTCCGTCGCCCTATGCATTGACCCGATATGGCAGTATCTTCGGGTACAGTGCACCACCCCCTTACAGGGTTAAAAAGAAAGATTCCTACTTTCATTGCTACCTGCTTGCTGGCTAGCCAGCTAGCCAGCCCTGTGGGCCTTGCTGCTGCTGCAGCCAAAAAACAAAAGGTGGTGCTGCTGCTGCTTCTGCTGCTTCTGCTTCTGCTTGTGTCTGGCCCCTGTTGGAGCGTCCAGGCACAGGACTTCTGCTGCTGCTGACTAAATGGCCTCCTTAATTGGATCATTTGAGTAGCCAGCACACCTGTGCAGGTAGGGCATGACATGATAGGCAGCTGCCTTGATAGCGGGTGGGTGCTGAATGTTCCTAATTGACAAAATAAGATTAATGCTTATGAAGAAATATAAAATCTCATCCCTTCCCCAATATCGCGCCACACCCCTACCCCTTAATTCCCTGGTTGAACGTGATGGACATATGTCTTTTTTCGACCGTACTAACTATGTAACTATGTAACATAACATGGGGGGGGGGGGGGGGGGGGTCTCCTGGCTGTTCACACAGGTGTGTCATTGCTGTACATTGACCATGCATTGCTTCTGTGGTATTGCAAAGGCAAAGACAAATGCTTCCAGCCATCCATTGCACTAATGGATTGGTCATCAGCTGGCTGTCTATGTCCCGCATCAATATAGACCAAAGTACAGAGGGTTAGGCTATGCTATTGTGCACCTACCTGATGCATCAGAAGGTGCGAGGCCCTTGCTAAATTCTGTGCACAGACTTTGAGATCTATGCTTTAGACTGTATCTAAACCTGCTCCAACATGGACTGACATTCTGGCCTACTTTCAGCCGATGCGACTTGTCTGTCGCTGAACAGTCGCTTTTTATGTATTCAGCACCTATGTATAATGTTGTAAAAATGCTCTAGAAGCTAAAGTCGCAGAAATGTCACACATATTTGGCCTGCAACTTTCTGTGCGACAAATTCAGACAGGAAAAATCAGTATAAATCCTTAGAAAATTATCCCCCAGTGTCTCCATCTGCTGGCGGTATTGAATAAGCATTGCTGCACTGATGGGGTATGCATTAGACGAAAAAAAAGAAGAAAAAGAAGAATAATACGCCCAGAAAAGAGGCGAAAAGGAGAAAAACGTAAAAAAACGTGAAAAAAAAGTAAGAGGAAGAGAAGGGAAAAAAAGGTGGAAATGGGTTTAAAAGTGATTTCGGCGGAGAAATATATATATATATATATATATATATATATATATATATATATGCGCACACACACACATAGATATAAACGTATTCTCCGTTGAGATATTGCAGCCGCTGCTGTGTCCAGGCCCAGGAGCCTTAGCACTGTGCTGTGATGTCACTCAATACCACTGACATCACTAGGTGTAAACAACATCTCTCCTTTGCTGTGTATGTGACTATGGAGCTGTTTGGTGATGTCGTCTATTACGGCCTTCATAGAAGCAACAGGAGATTGTTGCATCCATCTTGAACCCTCAGAACTACAGTGCTATGATGTCACTCACTTCCACAGGCCTTGCAGAGTGTAAACAACAACAACCCAGCTTTGTTGTGTATGTAACCAAAGGGATTTGTGATGTCACCTAGAACCTTCACAGCAGCGACAGCTTTATGAGGAGCATCAGCACTGCTCTGCCTGAGCAGAACCATCACCGCCATAGGTTGTCAAATAACCCGGATTTAACCCACACAGGTAAGTCCAATGGGGTGCAGGCATGTCCTCTATGCTTACAGCTTCCCGTGGGTGTTGGTTTGATACCGTTTGGGGACAGCCAAGGAGGCATCTGCAGGCAACAAAGGTAGGTGTGTGCTTGTGTGTGTGTTTCCTATGCAGATCCTAAGCCCAGTGTCACATGCAAGTAGGAGGAGTAAGAAGGGTTCCTGGCAAATCCGGGTTATGGATTGCATTTAAAAAGGCCCCGTGGGAGTGCAATGGGCCCCTGTCTTGCTGCTTAGCAATAATGGTATGGGTTTAGGTTCTGCTGTGTGTACTGGTGGTTGACTGCCCCCCAGCCCAGAGTGTGCATGGAAAATTGTCTGGCAGCCTCCCTGACAGCAAGCAGTGATAGTGCCCATGAAGGGGACCTTGTTGGGCCCGCCCCTTTCACGGTTATCGCTTCTCGGCCTTTTGGCTAAGATCAAGTGTAGTATCTGTTCTTATCAGTTTAATATCTGATACGTCCCCTATCTGGGGACCATATATTAAATGGATTTTTGAGAACGGGGGCCGATTTCGAAGCTTGCTTCCGTCGCCCTATGCATTGACCCGATATGGCAGTATCTTCGGGTACAGTGCACCACCCCCTTACAGGGTTAAAAAGAAAGATTCCTACTTTCATTGCTACCTGCTTGCTGGCTAGCCAGCTAGCCAGCCCTGTGGGCCTTGCTGCTGCTGCAGCCAAAAAACAAAAGGTGGTGCTGCTGCTGCTTCTGCTGCTTCTGCTGCTTCTGCTTCTGCTTGTGTCTGGCCCCTGTTGGAGCGTCCAGGCACAGGACTTCTGCTGCTGCTGACTAAATGGCCTCCTTAATTGGATCATTTGAGTAGCCAGCACACCTGTGCAGGTAGGGCATGACATGATAGGCAGCTGCCTTGATAGCGGGTGGGTGCTGAATGTTCCTAATTGACAAAATAAGATTAATGCTTATGAAGAAATATAAAATCTCATCCCTTCCCCAATATCGCGCCACACCCCTACCCCTTAATTCCCTGGTTGAACGTGATGGACATATGTCTTTTTTCGACCGTACTAACTATGTAACTATGTAACATAACATGGGGGGGGGGGGTGGGGGGGGTCTCCTGGCTGTTCACACAGGTGTGTCATTGCTGTACATTGACCATGCATTGCTTCTGTGGTATTGCAAAGGCAAAGACAAATGCTTCCAGCCATCCATTGCACTAATGGATTGGTCATCAGCTGGCTGTCTATGTCCCGCATCAATATAGACCAAAGTACAGAGGGTTAGGCTATGCTATTGTGCACCTACCTGATGCATCAGAAGGTGCGAGGCCCTTGCTAAATTCTGTGCACAGACTTTGAGATCTATGCTTTAGACTGTATCTAAACCTGCTCCAACATGGACTGACATTCTGGCCTACTTTCAGCCGATGCGACTTGTCTGTCGCTGAACAGTCGCTTTTTATGTATTCAGCACCTATGTATAATGTTGTAAAAATGCTCTAGAAGCTAAAGTCGCAGAAATGTCACACATATTTGGCCTGCAACTTTCTGTGCGACAAATTCAGACAGGAAAAATCAGTATAAATCCTTAGAAAATTATCCCCCAGTGTCTCCATCTGCTGGCGGTATTGAATAAGCATTGCTGCACTGATGGGGTATGCATTAGACGAAAAAAAAGAAGAAAAAGAAGAATAATACGCCCAGAAAAGAGGCGAAAAGGAGAAAAACGTAAAAAAACGTGAAAAAAAAGTAAGAGGAAGAGAAGGGAAAAAAAGGTGGAAATGGGTTTAAAAGTGATTTCGGCGGAGAAATATATATATATATATATATATATATATATATATATGCGCACACACACACATAGATATAAACGTATTCTCCGTTGAGATATTGCAGCCGCTGCTGTGTCCAGGCCCAGGAGCCTTAGCACTGTGCTGTGATGTCACTCAATACCACTGACATCACTAGGTGTAAACAACATCTCTCCTGTGCTGTGTATGTGACTATGGAGCTGTTTGGTGATGTCGTCTATTACGGCCTTCATAGAAGCAACAGGAGATTGTTGCATCCATCTTGAACCCTCAGAACTACAGTGCTATGATGTCACTCACTTCCACAGGCCTTGCAGAGTGTAAACAACAACAACCCAGCTTTGTTGTGTATGTAACCAAAGGGATTTGTGATGTCACCTAGAACCTTCACAGCAGCGACAGCTTTATGAGGAGCATCAGCACTGCTCTGCCTGAGCAGAACCATCACCGCCATAGGTTGTCAAATAACCCGGATTTAACCCACACAGGTAAGTCCAATGGGGTGCAGGCATGTCCTCTATGCTTACAGCTTCCCGTGGGTGTTGGTTTGATACCGTTTGGGGACAGCCAAGGAGGCATCTGCAGGCAACAAAGGTAGGTGTGTGCTTGTGTGTGTGTTTCCTATGCAGATCCTAAGCCCAGTGTCACATGCAAGTAGGAGGAGTAAGAAGGGTTCCTGGCAAATCCGGGTTATGGATTGCATTTAAAAAGGCCCCGTGGGAGTGCAATGGGCCCCTGTCTTGCTGCTTAGCAATAATGGTATGGGTTTAGGTTCTGCTGTGTGTACTGGTGGTTGACTGCCCCCCAGCCCAGAGTGTGCATGGAAAATTGTCTGGCAGCCTCCCTGACAGCAAGCAGTGATAGTGCCCATGAAGGGGACCTTGTTGGGCCCGCCCCTTTCACGGTTATCGCTTCTCGGCCTTTTGGCTAAGATCAAGTGTAGTATCTGTTCTTATCAGTTTAATATCTGATACGTCCCCTATCTGGGGACCATATATTAAATGGATTTTTGAGAACGGGGGCCGATTTCGAAGCTTGCTTCCGTCGCCCTATGCATTGACCCGATATGGCAGTATCTTCGGGTACAGTGCACCACCCCCTTACAGGGTTAAAAAGAAAGATTCCTACTTTCATTGCTACCTGCTTGCTGGCTAGCCAGCTAGCCAGCCCTGTGGGCCTTGCTGCTGCTGCAGCCAAAAAACAAAAGGTGGTGCTGCTGCTGCTTCTGCTGCTTCTGCTTCTGCTTGTGTCTGGCCCCTGTTGGAGCGTCCAGGCACAGGACTTCTGCTGCTGCTGACTAAATGGCCTCCTTAATTGGATCATTTGAGTAGCCAGCACACCTGTGCAGGTAGGGCATGACATGATAGGCAGCTGCCTTGATAGCGGGTGGGTGCTGAATGTTCCTAATTGACAAAATAAGATTAATGCTTATGAAGAAATATAAAATCTCATCCCTTCCCCAATATCGCGCCACACCCCTACCCCTTAATTCCCTGGTTGAACGTGATGGACATATGTCTTTTTTCGACCGTACTAACTATGTAACTATGTAACATAACATGGGGGGGGGGGGGGGGGTCTCCTGGCTGTTCACACAGGTGTGTCATTGCTGTACATTGACCATGCATTGCTTCTGTGGTATTGCAAAGGCAAAGACAAATGCTTCCAGCCATCCATTGCACTAATGGATTGGTCATCAGCTGGCTGTCTATGTCCCGCATCAATATAGACCAAAGTACAGAGGGTTAGGCTATGCTATTGTGCACCTACCTGATGCATCAGAAGGTGCGAGGCCCTTGCTAAATTCTGTGCACAGACTTTGAGATCTATGCTTTAGACTGTATCTAAACCTGCTCCAACATGGACTGACATTCTGGCCTACTTTCAGCCGATGCGACTTGTCTGTCGCTGAACAGTCGCTTTTTATGTATTCAGCACCTATGTATAATGTTGTAAAAATGCTCTAGAAGCTAAAGTCGCAGAAATGTCACACATATTTGGCCTGCAACTTTCTGTGCGACAAATTCAGACAGGAAAAATCAGTATAAATCCTTAGAAAATTATCCCCCAGTGTCTCCATCTGCTGGCGGTATTGAATAAGCATTGCTGCACTGATGGGGTATGCATTAGACGAAAAAAAAGAAGAAAAAGAAGAATAATACGCCCAGAAAAGAGGCGAAAAGGAGAAAAACGTAAAAAAACGTGAAAAAAAAGTAAGAGGAAGAGAAGGGAAAAAAAGGTGGAAATGGGTTTAAAAGTGATTTCGGCGGAGAAATATATATATATATATATATATATATATATATATATATATATATATATGCGCACACACACACATAGATATAAACATATTCTCCGTTGAGATATTGCAGCCGCTGCTGTGTCCAGGCCCAGGAGCCTTAGCACTGTGCTGTGATGTCACTCAATACCACTGACATCACTAGGTGTAAACAACATCTCTCCTTTGCTGTGTATGTGACTATGGAGCTGTTTGGTGATGTCGTCTATTACGGCCTTCATAGAAGCAACAGGAGATTGTTGCATCCATCTTGAACCCTCAGAACTACAGTGCTATGATGTCACTCACTTCCACAGGCCTTGCAGAGTGTAAACAACAACAACCCAGCTTTGTTGTGTATGTAACCAAAGGGATTTGTGATGTCACCTAGAACCTTCACAGCAGCGACAGCTTTATGAGGAGCATCAGCACTGCTCTGCCTGAGCAGAACCATCACCGCCATAGGTTGTCAAATAACCCGGATTTAACCCACACAGGTAAGTCCAATGGGGTGCAGGCATGTCCTCTATGCTTACAGCTTCCCGTGGGTGTTGGTTTGATACCGTTTGGGGACAGCCAAGGAGGCATCTGCAGGCAACAAAGGTAGGTGTGTGCTTGTGTGTGTGTTTCCTATGCAGATCCTAAGCCCAGTGTCACATGCAAGTAGGAGGAGTAAGAAGGGTTCCTGGCAAATCCGGGTTATGGATTGCATTTAAAAAGGCCCCGTGGGAGTGCAATGGGCCCCTGTCTTGCTGCTTAGCAATAATGGTATGGGTTTAGGTTCTGCTGTGTGTACTGGTGGTTGACTGCCCCCCAGCCCAGAGTGTGCATGGAAAATTGTCTGGCAGCCTCCCTGACAGCAAGCAGTGATAGTGCCCATGAAGGGGACCTTGTTGGGCCCGCCCCTTTCACGGTTATCGCTTCTCGGCCTTTTGGCTAAGATCAAGTGTAGTATCTGTTCTTATCAGTTTAATATCTGATACGTCCCCTATCTGGGGACCATATATTAAATGGATTTTTGAGAACGGGGGCCGATTTCGAAGCTTGCTTCCGTCGCCCTATGCATTGACCCGATATGGCAGTATCTTCGGGTACAGTGCACCACCCCCTTACAGGGTTAAAAAGAAAGATTCCTACTTTCATTGCTACCTGCTTGCTGGCTAGCCAGCTAGCCAGCCCTGTGGGCCTTGCTGCTGCTGCAGCCAAAAAACAAAAGGTGGTGCTGCTGCTGCTTCTGCTGCTTCTGCTTCTGCTTGTGTCTGGCCCCTGTTGGAGCGTCCAGGCACAGGACTTCTGCTGCTGCTGACTAAATGGCCTCCTTAATTGGATCATTTGAGTAGCCAGCACACCTGTGCAGGTAGGGCATGACATGATAGGCAGCTGCCTTGATAGCGGGTGGGTGCTGAATGTTCCTAATTGACAAAATAAGATTAATGCTTATGAAGAAATATAAAATCTCATCCCTTCCCCAATATCGCGCCACACCCCTACCCCTTAATTCCCTGGTTGAACGTGATGGACATATGTCTTTTTTCGACCGTACTAACTATGTAACTATGTAACATAACATGGGGGGGGGGGGGTCTCCTGGCTGTTCACACAGGTGTGTCATTGCTGTACATTGACCATGCATTGCTTCTGTGGTATTGCAAAGGCAAAGACAAATGCTTCCAGCCATCCATTGCACTAATGGATTGGTCATCAGCTGGCTGTCTATGTCCCGCATCAATATAGACCAAAGTACAGAGGGTTAGGCTATGCTATTGTGCACCTACCTGATGCATCAGAAGGTGCGAGGCCCTTGCTAAATTCTGTGCACAGACTTTGAGATCTATGCTTTAGACTGTATCTAAACCTGCTCCAACATGGACTGACATTCTGGCCTACTTTCAGCCGATGCGACTTGTCTGTCGCTGAACAGTCGCTTTTTATGTATTCAGCACCTATGTATAATGTTGTAAAAATGCTCTAGAAGCTAAAGTCGCAGAAATGTCACACATATTTGGCCTGCAACTTTCTGTGCGACAAATTCAGACAGGAAAAATCAGTATAAATCCTTAGAAAATTATCCCCCAGTGTCTCCATCTGCTGGCGGTATTGAATAAGCATTGCTGCACTGATGGGGTATGCATTAGACGAAAAAAAAGAAGAAAAAGAAGAATAATACGCCCAGAAAAGAGGCGAAAAGGAGAAAAACGTAAAAAAACGTGAAAAAAAAGTAAGAGGAAGAGAAGGGAAAAAAAGGTGGAAATGGGTTTAAAAGTGATTTCGGCGGAGAAATATATATATATATATATATATATATATATATATATATATATATATGCGCACACACACACATAGATATAAACGTATTCTCCGTTGAGATATTGCAGCCGCTGCTGTGTCCAGGCCCAGGAGCCTTAGCACTGTGCTGTGATGTCACTCAATACCACTGACATCACTAGGTGTAAACAACATCTCTCCTTTGCTGTGTATGTGACTATGGAGCTGTTTGGTGATGTCGTCTATTACGGCCTTCATAGAAGCAACAGGAGATTGTTGCATCCATCTTGAACCCTCAGAACTACAGTGCTATGATGTCACTCACTTCCACAGGCCTTGCAGAGTGTAAACAACAACAACCCAGCTTTGTTGTGTATGTAACCAAAGGGATTTGTGATGTCACCTAGAACCTTCACAGCAGCGACAGCTTTATGAGGAGCATCAGCACTGCTCTGCCTGAGCAGAACCATCACCGCCATAGGTTGTCAAATAACCCGGATTTAACCCACACAGGTAAGTCCAATGGGGTGCAGGCATGTCCTCTATGCTTACAGCTTCCCGTGGGTGTTGGTTTGATACCGTTTGGGGACAGCCAAGGAGGCATCTGCAGGCAACAAAGGTAGGTGTGTGCTTGTGTGTGTGTTTCCTATGCAGATCCTAAGCCCAGTGTCACATGCAAGTAGGAGGAGTAAGAAGGGTTCCTGGCAAATCCGGGTTATGGATTGCATTTAAAAAGGCCCCGTGGGAGTGCAATGGGCCCCTGTCTTGCTGCTTAGCAATAATGGTATGGGTTTAGGTTCTGCTGTGTGTACTGGTGGTTGACTGCCCCCCAGCCCAGAGTGTGCATGGAAAATTGTCTGGCAGCCTCCCTGACAGCAAGCAGTGATAGTGCCCATGAAGGGGACCTTGTTGGGCCCGCCCCTTTCACGGTTATCGCTTCTCGGCCTTTTGGCTAAGATCAAGTGTAGTATCTGTTCTTATCAGTTTAATATCTGATACGTCCCCTATCTGGGGACCATATATTAAATGGATTTTTGAGAACGGGGGCCGATTTCGAAGCTTGCTTCCGTCGCCCTATGCATTGACCCGATATGGCAGTATCTTCGGGTACAGTGCACCACCCCCTTACAGGGTTAAAAAGAAAGATTCCTACTTTCATTGCTACCTGCTTGCTGGCTAGCCAGCTAGCCAGCCCTGTGGGCCTTGCTGCTGCTGCAGCCAAAAAACAAAAGGTGGTGCTGCTGCTGCTTCTGCTGCTTCTGCTTCTGCTTGTGTCTGGCCCCTGTTGGAGCGTCCAGGCACAGGACTTCTGCTGCTGCTGACTAAATGGCCTCCTTAATTGGATCATTTGAGTAGCCAGCACACCTGTGCAGGTAGGGCATGACATGATAGGCAGCTGCCTTGATAGCGGGTGGGTGCTGAATGTTCCTAATTGACAAAATAAGATTAATGCTTATGAAGAAATATAAAATCTCATCCCTTCCCCAATATCGCGCCACACCCCTACCCCTTAATTCCCTGGTTGAACGTGATGGACATATGTCTTTTTTCGACCGTACTAACTATGTAACTATGTAACATAACATGGGGGGGGGGGGGGGGTCTCCTGGCTGTTCACACAGGTGTGTCATTGCTGTACATTGACCATGCATTGCTTCTGTGGTATTGCAAAGGCAAAGACAAATGCTTCCAGCCATCCATTGCACTAATGGATTGGTCATCAGCTGGCTGTCTATGTCCCGCATCAATATAGACCAAAGTACAGAGGGTTAGGCTATGCTATTGTGCACCTACCTGATGCATCAGAAGGTGCGAGGCCCTTGCTAAATTCTGTGCACAGACTTTGAGATCTATGCTTTAGACTGTATCTAAACCTGCTCCAACATGGACTGACATTCTGGCCTACTTTCAGCCGATGCGACTTGTCTGTCGCTGAACAGTCGCTTTTTATGTATTCAGCACCTATGTATAATGTTGTAAAAATGCTCTAGAAGCTAAAGTCGCAGAAATGTCACACATATTTGGCCTGCAACTTTCTGTGCGACAAATTCAGACAGGAAAAATCAGTATAAATCCTTAGAAAATTATCCCCCAGTGTCTCCATCTGCTGGCGGTATTGAATAAGCATTGCTGCACTGATGGGGTATGCATTAGACGAAAAAAAAGAAGAAAAAGAAGAATAATACGCCCAGAAAAGAGGCGAAAAGGAGAAAAACGTAAAAAAACGTGAAAAAAAAGTAAGAGGAAGAGAAGGGAAAAAAAGGTGGAAATGGGTTTAAAAGTGATTTCGGCGGAGAAATATATATATATATATATATATATATATATATATATATATATATATATATATGCGCACACACACACATAGATATAAACGTATTCTCCGTTGAGATATTGCAGCCGCTGCTGTGTCCAGGCCCAGGAGCCTTAGCACTGTGCTGTGATGTCACTCAATACCACTGACATCACTAGGTGTAAACAACATCTCTCCTTTGCTGTGTATGTGACTATGGAGCTGTTTGGTGATGTCGTCTATTACGGCCTTCATAGAAGCAACAGGAGATTGTTGCATCCATCTTGAACCCTCAGAACTACAGTGCTATGATGTCACTCACTTCCACAGGCCTTGCAGAGTGTAAACAACAACAACCCAGCTTTGTTGTGTATGTAACCAAAGGGATTTGTGATGTCACCTAGAACCTTCACAGCAGCGACAGCTTTATGAGGAGCATCAGCACTGCTCTGCCTGAGCAGAACCATCACCGCCATAGGTTGTCAAATAACCCGGATTTAACCCACACAGGTAAGTCCAATGGGGTGCAGGCATGTCCTCTATGCTTACAGCTTCCCGTGGGTGTTGGTTTGATACCGTTTGGGGACAGCCAAGGAGGCATCTGCAGGCAACAAAGGTAGGTGTGTGCTTGTGTGTGTGTTTCCTATGCAGATCCTAAGCCCAGTGTCACATGCAAGTAGGAGGAGTAAGAAGGGTTCCTGGCAAATCCGGGTTATGGATTGCATTTAAAAAGGCCCCGTGGGAGTGCAATGGGCCCCTGTCTTGCTGCTTAGCAATAATGGTATGGGTTTAGGTTCTGCTGTGTGTACTGGTGGTTGACTGCCCCCCAGCCCAGAGTGTGCATGGAAAATTGTCTGGCAGCCTCCCTGACAGCAAGCAGTGATAGTGCCCATGAAGGGGACCTTGTTGGGCCCGCCCCTTTCACGGTTATCGCTTCTCGGCCTTTTGGCTAAGATCAAGTGTAGTATCTGCATTTGGTCTGGTCGGAAGGTGTCTGTGGTACCCCGCTTCTCGGCCTTGGGGGATTGTCTCTCCTTACGGAGCGACTTCACCCCCTTGCTGCTATTGGGGAGCGGGCTTAGTCCACAGACAACGGGTTGCGATCCCCCTGTCTCTGGGACCTTGTGTCTCAGAAGGCATTTTCGGTACGTTGAGCGTTACCTGTAGCTTCGGAAGCACCTAGGGTACCCCCGACCTCTGCCTTGGGTAAGGGTTCCGCTTTTATAGCGGGATTCCGAGCCCCTGCTGCTATTGGGGAAGGGGCTTAGTCCCTGGGTGTGGAAGATGCCGTTCTCCTGGGATTTCCCCTCTGGGGAAATGTCGATGCGAAATACCATCCGCATAGAGGTGTCGGAGAGCCATCGTCAGTTGAAGAACCTCCGCTTCATTGCGGAGGTGATTCTTCTTGACTACTTCCGCCTCAATAGGGAGGACATCCTGTGTCTAAATGACCAGGAAAGCCGTGGCCTGTATACCGTCACCTTCACGGCCACGGCGTGTTGCGATAACATCTATGCAACCTTGTCTGGTGCGGACCAGAGGGACGATCGACTCGACGGTCTTTCGTTCCAGTTCCTCTATGGTGAGGAACATATACCGTTGGTGGTGGCTATGCACAGCCCTCATGTGACCACGGAGGATATAGCCACTTTTCTTCGGCGATACTGCGAAGAGGTGCGGTTCGCAAACAAAATCTTGAACTCCGTGCGGTTCTGGAACGGCAAGAGGAAGTTCTGGGTCAAGCTCCGTAAGGATCCCGGTGGTATTGGGGGTCTTTGCCATCCGCCCCCAAATTTTGCCATCGGGAGAGTTCGGGGCTTCCTGTTCTATCCTCAAATGCCTATGTATTGCCGAAATTGCTTGAGGTTTGGCCACACCCAGGAGACCTGCGGCGCGGAGCGTGTGATTCGCTGCAATAGGTGTGGCCAAGAAGGTCACATAGCCTCAAGATGTAGCCATTCGATAAGGTGCAACCTCTGCGGAGAGGAAAATCACGATTTTAATTCCTGTCCCCATAAAGCAAAAACTACGATGGGTGGGTCAAGGCTGGGCCCACCCAAAGAGGGGACAGGACAAAAGACGTCCTTTTTTAAGATGCCCAAACCCCAGATGGCAGGTACTGATGGGTCCAGGCCCAAGACCTCTGGTGCTCCATCGGGGGGCCCACCGGTGGTAGTGCTAGGGGGAGGCCATGGGGATTCCACGAAGCCCGGGCGGGTGATCGAGTTTACTGCCCGGGAAATTGAAAGACGTCGATCGACTTCCTACCTGGCTCAAGAGCCCGCCGAAACTTCTGAAGGGGGCTCACCTGTGGCGGGTGGCAGCCGACGGGCCTCGGTGGGGGCAAAGGTGGACCCAAAATTACAGCATAAGCCAGGTACTGGCTTGGCCCAGGGTCGCCCTGCTCCGGACGAAGAGGCCCCGGTGAAAGCCCGCCGGAAGGGGAGCCAGGTGGCCAGGTCTGAGCCCGGTCCTGTTACTCCGCCTATACAGGACAGGGCCAAGAAGACAAGTGGCGCCAAACCAGGGTTTGCTGCCCCGCCAGCAGTGGACCCGGTGGGTAAAACTGGCCATCGTCGATCGATGGGGAAGTTGGAGCAACAGTCCTCAGCAACGCTTGCTGGGGAACAAGCGATGAAAACTTCCCAAGGTAGCGGCAAAGGTTCCGGAAAAGAGGCCTCACAGGCCCCTGTGCAGCAGTTCCAGTCGTCAAATGATGAAAGAAGACGCAGATCCATCAGCCGGGGGCCAGAGATTACATCGAGTGAGAGCAACACAGAGGATATGGACAGCAGTGTGACATTTAAAAGACAAAGAGAAGAAGAAGAGGAAGACATTCAAAGGAAAGCGGCGTGCCGTAGTTCGGACGAGAGCGAGCTCAGGGTCGGGGCATCATCGATCTCAAGCTCCGACCCTCAGAACATCAAGGAGCTGATGACCCCGCAGGCGGGGGATGACGGTACGCAGCTTATTATTGACTTTGATTCTCCAAGCACGGACTCTCCATAAACTATGCCTATCCCTGTAAAAATTGCCTCACTCAATGTGAGGTCCTTAAAGAGCCCTGATCGCAGGGCTGCTTTATTTTCTTATCTAGAGACATGTGACTTTGACCTTTGCCTGCTACAAGAATGTGGAATCCCTAGTAAAATGGACTATAAAGACTTAAAAGAAGACTGGAAGCTGGGCCCATCCATATGGTCCGGTGCAAATGACTGTCGTTCTGTGGGTGTTGGGCTGCTCTGCCGAGGCCAGTCCTTTTCTATTCATACAGTAACTGAGATTGTGCCTGGCAGAGCTCTTTTAATTCATCTATATTTTAATGGACTTTTAATTCGTGTTTTAAATGTGTATGCCCCTCCTGATAAACAGGAGCGGGCAGAACTATTTGAAATTTTACCACTGTTTTGTGTTGGGTCTTCCCCCCTGCTGGTGGGAGGTGATTTTAACTGCATACGTGATGGGGAACACCGGCAGGGTGGGGATATTAATCGTAAAGACCGCACTTCTTACCTGCTTAAAAATTTTATTGATGATTTTAATTTGAAAGATTGCTGGAAGGATCTCTTGCCGGAGGACCCGGGCGCCACATGGTCCAATGGAAGAGTGAGCTCCAGAATCAATTTTATTTTTTCCTCTAGAGCTTTTAAACCCCTGAAATGCACGCTCGAGCAGAATATCTTCTCTGATCATAAGCTCCTCTTGGTGGGCCTGGAGCTAGAGGGGGAGCAAAAAGCAAAAAGGGGCCTCTGGAGATTAAACACCACACTCCTAGAGGACCCTGAGATAAAAGAGGAGTTTGTGCGGACCTACCAGTGCTGGCAATCACAAAGAAAACCCCACGAGCCTATGCTGCACTGGTGGGAGGGCACCAAATCTAAAATCAGATTTTTTTTTATCAAAGCAGGTAAGAAGAAGGCAAAAATGGAAAAACAGTGGTTTTATGTTCTTAACATGCGTTTAAATGTACTTTTTAAATTGAAAGAAGCTGGTATGGATGTAGAAAATGATATTTTAAACCTTAAAACTGAAATAAAACATGCCATAGAAAAGAAAGGGAAACAAATCATTTTTAACTCGCATGTGCAGCACCTGGAGGAGGGCGAGAAATGTTCCCGTTTCTTTTTTAAAAAAGTGATGAATAGGAGGGATATCATCCAAAACCTTGAGGGTGAATCCACTCCAAAAGGCATGTTAGATGCAGTTTTTAACTTCTACCAGCTTCTTTTTAATAAGAAAGATCTTAATCCATCCTTTTTAGAACATGTTCTTAATTCCCTTGATTTTAAGCTAGATGTTTTAGACCAGGAGGTTTTATCCCGTGATCTTAACTTAGATGAACTTTTATTTGTTTTTAAAAGTTTTTCTAGTGGGAAGGCCCCTGGGGAAGATGGTTTACCCATCAAATTTTATTTAGCTTTTTGGGATATTTTAAAGGATGATATGGTTTTATTGTATAAAGAAACTTTTATTGTTAATGAACTTCCCCCTTCCTGGAGGAGGGGGATTGTATCATTACTTTTTAAAAAGGGTGAAAAGGATATGCTAAAAAATTGGCGCCCCATCACACTTTTAAATGTCGATTATAAAGTTTTAGCCAAGTTATTGGCTGTCCGTTTTAAACCTTTTATTCATAAATTAATTCACCCAAATCAGGTTTGCGGGGTACCTGGAAGGTCTATAGCTGAATCCCTAAATATTTTAAGAGATGTTTTATGGTATTTTAAGGATAGAAATCAAACTGTAGCAATTTTATCCTTAGACTTTGAAAAAGCCTTTGATAGGGTCTCCCATGAATACCTGTTTTTAGTTCTTAAAAAGATGGCAGTGCCTGAAACGATTTTAAGCCGAATCATGCTTTTATACCGATCCTGTTTTAGTCAAGTCTCTGTTAATGGCTTTTTAACCAGCGGTGTTCCTCTTTTATCAGGTGTCAAACAGGGCTGCCCCCTGTCCCCACTCCTTTTTATTTGCGCAATCGAACCACTGATGGCCCTCCTCAGAAAAGACCGGGTAGTAAGAGGCGTACCGATACCTGGTGGAGGAGGGACCCATCTAAAGGTGTTGGGGTACATGGATGATGTCACCATACTGTGCCCGGACTCTCCATCCATGAGGGGGGCATTGAGGAACACCAGCTATTTCTGCGAGGTCTCTGGTTTTAAGCTAAACACAGATAAATGTGACTGTTTTTATATTGGCTCCTGGGATTCATCCATCACCCCAGGAGTCACAATGCAACAGGATCAAATTAAAGTTTTAGGTATTGTTTTTAACCAGGTCAATGATGGGAGCCCTAACTGGGATTCAGCTATAGCTAAGATGGAGAAGAAGATTTTAATGTGGAATCTTAGAAACCTTACCATGGAGGGGAAGATTTTAATAATAAAGATGGTTTTACTCCCTATTATGCTATACATTGCCATGGTATTTCCTCCATCTATTTTATACATTAAAAAAGTAACTAGAATTGTTTTTACTTTTTTATGGGGTTCAAAAATGGAGAAATTAAAGCGTGATTTTATGTACAAAAGTAAAGATAATGGCGGGAAAGATGTTCCTAACCTTTTTACTTTCTTTTACATAAAGTATTTCTGTTTCTGTTTTAAAATGATTAAATCCGATGGCATTTTTAGCTGCTTTTTAAGGTACGCTGCGGGCATGGTTTTTAAAAGATGGTTGCGCATCCCTCTGAACGCTCCGGTGCTTCTGTGTCCCCCAAAACATTATGTGGTGTTGGAAAAGACAGTCAGGCTCCTAGGTCTCCAAGATTTGGAGCCTGACATACTGGGGGACCAGAGAAAGGTATCAAAGGTCCTCAGGCGGAGTGAGGTTACCCTGGCAGTGTCCAATTTCACACAGGCAAGATCCAAAAAGGTATGGCGGAACGTGTACGGGAAGTTTCTGGCGAATGTACACAGGGATCTTGCCTGGGCAATCGTCCACCAGTGCCTCCCTACTCGTGAGTTCCAGCACAGGCGAGGACTGGTGGCGAGAGCCAAGTGCCCGAGAGATGGCTGCGGAGTGGACGAAACGGTGCTGCACATATTTTGGAACTGCCCTTTTGCACGGGAGCTTTGGAGGAAGGTAGGCCCACTTTTGAAGTGGGCCTGCGGCCTAAAAGATTTTAATCACGAATGTGTCTTTTACGGTCTTTTTAACTGCCCCAATTTTAAACAGCAGATGATCTGCTGGATGATTATTAATTGTTTTAAAAATGCCATCTGGAAAGTTAGGAACATCTTACTTTTTAAACATGATTTTATTGATGTTAAAAACTGTATAAAGCTGGCCCTGAGTGAGATGTACATCTATTACCTAAGAGACAAGAAACAGTTGGGGGCCAGCGAGGCAGCATCCATGTGGTGTCTGCCTCTATGGAACGAAATAACAATATAATCAGTTTTTATGACATTTGTATAATGTTTTATCCTGCCATTTCTATTTTTTCTCCTTTTATTACTGGTTTTATTATTTGTATTTTAAAACTTTTGTGAACCTTTTATTATTTTGCATTTTAAATTTTGTATGGTTTCTTATTTATTCAATAAAATTTTGTTGAAACCTTATCTGTTCTTATCAGTTTAATATCTGATACGTCCCCTATCTGGGGACCATATATTAAATGGATTTTTGAGAACGGGGGCCGATTTCGAAGCTTGCTTCCGTCACCCTATGCATTGACCCGATATGGCAGTATCTTCGGGTACAGTGCACCACCCCCTTACAGGGTTAAAAAGAAAGATTCCTACTTTCATTGCTACCTGCTTGCTGGCTAGCCAGCTAGCCAGCCCTGTGGGCCTTGCTGCTGCTGCAGCCAAAAAACAAAAGGTGGTGCTGCTGCTGCTTCTGCTGCTTCTGCTTCTGCTTGTGTCTGGCCCCTGTTGGAGCGTCCAGGCACAGGACTTCTGCTGCTGCTGACTAAATGGCCTCCTTAATTGGATCATTTGAGTAGCCAGCACACCTGTGCAGGTAGGGCATGACATGATAGGCAGCTGCCTTGATAGCGGGTGGGTGCTGAATGTTCCTAATTGACAAAATAAGATTAATGCTTATGAAGAAATATAAAATCTCATCCCTTCCCCAATATCGCGCCACACCCCTACCCCTTAATTCCCTGGTTGAACGTGATGGACATATGTCTTTTTTCGACCGTACTAACTATGTAACTATGTAACATAACATGGGGGGGGGGGGGGGGGGTCTCCTGGCTGTTCACACAGGTGTGTCATTGCTGTACATTGACCATGCATTGCTTCTGTGGTATTGCAAAGGCAAAGACAAATGCTTCCAGCCATCCATTGCACTAATGGATTGGTCATCAGCTGGCTGTCTATGTCCCGCATCAATATAGACCAAAGTACAGAGGGTTAGGCTATGCTATTGTGCACCTACCTGATGCATCAGAAGGTGCGAGGCCCTTGCTAAATTCTGTGCACAGACTTTGAGATCTATGCTTTAGACTGTATCTAAACCTGCTCCAACATGGACTGACATTCTGGCCTACTTTCAGCCGATGCGACTTGTCTGTCGCTGAACAGTCGCTTTTTATGTATTCAGCACCTATGTATAATGTTGTAAAAATGCTCTAGAAGCTAAAGTCGCAGAAATGTCACACATATTTGGCCTGCAACTTTCTGTGCGACAAATTCAGACAGGAAAAATCAGTATAAATCCTTAGAAAATTATCCCCCAGTGTCTCCATCTGCTGGCGGTATTGAATAAGCATTGCTGCACTGATGGGGTATGCATTAGACGAAAAAAAAGAAGAAAAAGAAGAATAATACGCCCAGAAAAGAGGCGAAAAGGAGAAAAACGTAAAAAAACGTGAAAAAAAAGTAAGAGGAAGAGAAGGGAAAAAAAGGTGGAAATGGGTTTAAAAGTGATTTCGGCGGAGAAATATATATATATATATATATATATATATATATATATATATATATATATATATATATGCGCACACACACACATAGATATAAACGTATTCTCCGTTGAGATATTGCAGCCGCTGCTGTGTCCAGGCCCAGGAGCCTTAGCACTGTGCTGTGATGTCACTCAATACCACTGACATCACTAGGTGTAAACAACATCTCTCCTTTGCTGTGTATGTGACTATGGAGCTGTTTGGTGATGTCGTCTATTACGGCCTTCATAGAAGCAACAGGAGATTGTTGCATCCATCTTGAACCCTCAGAACTACAGTGCTATGATGTCACTCACTTCCACAGGCCTTGCAGAGTGTAAACAACAACAACCCAGCTTTGTTGTGTATGTAACCAAAGGGATTTGTGATGTCACCTAGAACCTTCACAGCAGCGACAGCTTTATGAGGAGCATCAGCACTGCTCTGCCTGAGCAGAACCATCACCGCCATAGGTTGTCAAATAACCCGGATTTAACCCACACAGGTAAGTCCAATGGGGTGCAGGCATGTCCTCTATGCTTACAGCTTCCCGTGGGTGTTGGTTTGATACCGTTTGGGGACAGCCAAGGAGGCATCTGCAGGCAACAAAGGTAGGTGTGTGCTTGTGTGTGTGTTTCCTATGCAGATCCTAAGCCCAGTGTCACATGCAAGTAGGAGGAGTAAGAAGGGTTCCTGGCAAATCCGGGTTATGGATTGCATTTAAAAAGGCCCCGTGGGAGTGCAATGGGCCCCTGTCTTGCTGCTTAGCAATAATGGTATGGGTTTAGGTTCTGCTGTGTGTACTGGTGGTTGAGACTGCCCCCCAGCCCAGAGTGTGCATGGAAAATTGTCTGGCAGCCTCCCTGACAGCAAGCAGTGATAGTGCCCATGAAGGGGACCTTGTTGGGCCCGCCCCTTTCACGGTTATCGCTTCTCGGCCTTTTGGCTAAGATCAAGTGTAGTATCTGTTCTTATCAGTTTAATATCTGATACGTCCCCTATCTGGGGACCATATATTAAATGGATTTTTGAGAACGGGGGCCGATTTCGAAGCTTGCTTCCGTCGCCCTATGCATTGACCCGATATGGCAGTATCTTCGGGTACAGTGCACCACCCCCTTACAGGGTTAAAAAGAAAGATTCCTACTTTCATTGCTACCTGCTTGCTGGCTAGCCAGCTAGCCAGCCCTGTGGGCCTTGCTGCTGCTGCAGCCAAAAAACAAAAGGTGGTGCTGCTGCTGCTTCTGCTGCTTCTGCTTCTGCTTGTGTCTGGCCCCTGTTGGAGCGTCCAGGCACAGGACTTCTGCTGCTGCTGACTAAATGGCCTCCTTAATTGGATCATTTGAGTAGCCAGCACACCTGTGCAGGTAGGGCATGACATGATAGGCAGCTGCCTTGATAGCGGGTGGGTGCTGAATGTTCCTAATTGACAAAATAAGATTAATGCTTATGAAGAAATATAAAATCTCATCCCTTCCCCAATATCGCGCCACACCCCTACCCCTTAATTCCCTGGTTGAACGTGATGGACATATGTCTTTTTTCGACCGTACTAACTATGTAACTATGTAACATAACATGGGGGGGGGGGGGGGTCTCCTGGCTGTTCACACAGGTGTGTCATTGCTGTACATTGACCATGCATTGCTTCTGTGGTATTGCAAAGGCAAAGACAAATGCTTCCAGCCATCCATTGCACTAATGGATTGGTCATCAGCTGGCTGTCTATGTCCCGCATCAATATAGACCAAAGTACAGAGGGTTAGGCTATGCTATTGTGCACCTACCTGATGCATCAGAAGGTGCGAGGCCCTTGCTAAATTCTGTGCACAGACTTTGAGATCTATGCTTTAGACTGTATCTAAACCTGCTCCAACATGGACTGACATTCTGGCCTACTTTCAGCCGATGCGACTTGTCTGTCGCTGAACAGTCGCTTTTTATGTATTCAGCACCTATGTATAATGTTGTAAAAATGCTCTAGAAGCTAAAGTCGCAGAAATGTCACACATATTTGGCCTGCAACTTTCTGTGCGACAAATTCAGACAGGAAAAATCAGTATAAATCCTTAGAAAATTATCCCCCAGTGTCTCCATCTGCTGGCGGTATTGAATAAGCATTGCTGCACTGATGGGGTATGCATTAGACGAAAAAAAAGAAGAAAAAGAAGAATAATACGCCCAGAAAAGAGGCGAAAAGGAGAAAAACGTAAAAAAACGTGAAAAAAAAGTAAGAGGAAGAGAAGGGAAAAAAAGGTGGAAATGGGTTTAAAAGTGATTTCGGCGGAGAAATATATATATATATATATATATATATATATATATATATATATATATATATGCGCACACACACACATAGATATAAACGTATTCTCCGTTGAGATATTGCAGCCGCTGCTGTGTCCAGGCCCAGGAGCCTTAGCACTGTGCTGTGATGTCACTCAATACCACTGACATCACTAGGTGTAAACAACATCTCTCCTTTGCTGTGTATGTGACTATGGAGCTGTTTGGTGATGTCGTCTATTACGGCCTTCATAGAAGCAACAGGAGATTGTTGCATCCATCTTGAACCCTCAGAACTACAGTGCTATGATGTCACTCACTTCCACAGGCCTTGCAGAGTGTAAACAACAACAACCCAGCTTTGTTGTGTATGTAACCAAAGGGATTTGTGATGTCACCTAGAACCTTCACAGCAGCGACAGCTTTATGAGGAGCATCAGCACTGCTCTGCCTGAGCAGAACCATCACCGCCATAGGTTGTCAAATAACCCGGATTTAACCCACACAGGTAAGTCCAATGGGGTGCAGGCATGTCCTCTATGCTTACAGCTTCCCGTGGGTGTTGGTTTGATACCGTTTGGGGACAGCCAAGGAGGCATCTGCAGGCAACAAAGGTAGGTGTGTGCTTGTGTGTGTGTTTCCTATGCAGATCCTAAGCCCAGTGTCACATGCAAGTAGGAGGAGTAAGAAGGGTTCCTGGCAAATCCGGGTTATGGATTGCATTTAAAAAGGCCCCGTGGGAGTGCAATGGGCCCCTGTCTTGCTGCTTAGCAATAATGGTATGGGTTTAGGTTCTGCTGTGTGTACTGGTGGTTGACTGCCCCCCAGCCCAGAGTGTGCATGGAAAATTGTCTGGCAGCCTCCATGACAGCAAGCAGTGATAGTGCCCATGAAGGGGACCTTGTTGGGCCCGCCCCTTTCACGGTTATCGCTTCTCGGCCTTTTGGCTAAGATCAAGTGTAGTATCTGCATTTGGTCTGGTCGGAAGGTGTCTGTGGTACCCCGCTTCTCGGCCTTGGGGGATTGTCTCTCCTTACGGAGCGACTTCACCCCCTTGCTGCTATTGGGGAGCGGGCTTAGTCCACAGACAACGGGTTGCGATCCCCCTGTCTCTGGGACCTTGTGTCTCAGAAGGCATTTTCGGTACGTTGAGCGTTACCTGTAGCTTCGGAAGCACCTAGGGTACCCCCGACCTCTGCCTTGGGTAAGGGTTCCGCTTTTATAGCGGGATTCCGAGCCCCTGCTGCTATTGGGGAAGGGGCTTAGTCCCTGGGTGTGGAAGATGCCGTTCTCCTGGGCTTTCCCCTCTGGGGAAATGTCGATGCGAAATACCATCCGCATAGAGGTGTCGGAGAGCCATCGTCAGTTGAAGAACCTCCGCTTCATTGCGGAGGTGATTCTTCTTGACTACTTCCGCCTCAATAGGGAGGACATCCTGTGTCTAAATGACCAGGAAAGCCGTGGCCTGTATACCGTCACCTTCACGGCCACGGCGTGTTGCGATAACATCTATGCAACCTTGTCTGGTGCGGACCAGAGGGACGATCGACTCGACGGTCTTTCGTTCCAGTTCCTCTATGGTGAGGAACATATACCGTTGGTGGTGGCTATGCACAGCCCTCATGTGACCACGGAGGATATAGCCACTTTTCTTCGGCGATACTGCGAAGAGGTGCGGTTCGCAAACAAAATCTTGAACTCCGTGCGGTTCTGGAACGGCAAGAGGAAGTTCTGGGTCAAGCTCCGTAAGGATCCCGGTGGTATTGGGGGTCTTTGCCATCCGCCCCCAAATTTTGCCATCGGGAGAGTTCGGGGCTTCCTGTTCTATCCTCAAATGCCTATGTATTGCCGAAATTGCTTGAGGTTTGGCCACACCCAGGAGACCTGCGGCGCGGAGCGTGTGATTCGCTGCAATAGGTGTGGCCAAGAAGGTCACATAGCCTCAAGATGTAGCCATTCGATAAGGTGCAACCTCTGCGGAGAGGAAAATCACGATTTTAATTCCTGTCCCCATAAAGCAAAAACTACGATGGGTGGGTCAAGGCTGGGCCCACCCAAAGAGGGGACAGGACAAAAGACGTCCTTTTTTAAGATGCCCAAACCCCAGATGGCAGGTACTGATGGGTCCAGGCCCAAGACCTCTGGTGCTCCATCGGGGGGCCCACCGGTGGTAGTGCTAGGGGGAGGCCATGGGGATTCCACGAAGCCCGGGCGGGTGATCGAGTTTACTGCCCGGGAAATTGAAAGACGTCGATCGACTTCCTACCTGGCTCAAGAGCCCGCCGAAACTTCTGAAGGGGGCTCACCTGTGGCGGGTGGCAGCCGACGGGCCTCGGTGGGGGCAAAGGTGGACCCAAAATTACAGCATAAGCCAGGTACTGGCTTGGCCCAGGGTCGCCCTGCTCCGGACGAAGAGGCCCCGGTGAAAGCCCGCCGGAAGGGGAGCCAGGTGGCCAGGTCTGAGCCCGGTCCTGTTACTCCGCCTATACAGGACAGGGCCAAGAAGACAAGTGGCGCCAAACCAGGGTTTGCTGCCCCGCCAGCAGTGGACCCGGTGGGTAAAACTGGCCATCGTCGATCGATGGGGAAGTTGGAGCAACAGTCCTCAGCAACGCTTGCTGGGGAACAAGCGATGAAAACTTCCCAAGGTAGCGGCAAAGGTTCCGGAAAAGAGGCCTCACAGGCCCCTGTGCAGCAGTTCCAGTCGTCAAATGATGAAAGAAGACGCAGATCCATCAGCCGGGGGCCAGAGATTACATCGAGTGAGAGCAACACAGAGGATATGGACAGCAGTGTGACATTTAAAAGACAAAGAGAAGAAGAAGAGGAAGACATTCAAAGGAAAGCGGCGTGCCGTAGTTCGGACGAGAGCGAGCTCAGGGTCGGGGCATCATCGATCTCAAGCTCCGACCCTCAGAACATCAAGGAGCTGATGACCCCGCAGGCGGGGGATGACGGTACGCAGCTTATTATTGACTTTGATTCTCCAAGCACGGACTCTCCATAAACTATGCCTATCCCTGTAAAAATTGCCTCACTCAATGTGAGGTCCTTAAAGAGCCCTGATCGCAGGGCTGCTTTATTTTCTTATCTAGAGACATGTGACTTTGACCTTTGCCTGCTACAAGAATGTGGAATCCCTAGTAAAATGGACTATAAAGACTTAAAAGAAGACTGGAAGCTGGGCCCATCCATATGGTCCGGTGCAAATGACTGTCGTTCTGTGGGTGTTGGGCTGCTCTGCCGAGGCCAGTCCTTTTCTATTCATACAGTAACTGAGATTGTGCCTGGCAGAGCTCTTTTAATTCATCTATATTTTAATGGACTTTTAATTCGTGTTTTAAATGTGTATGCCCCTCCTGATAAACAGGAGCGGGCAGAACTATTTGAAATTTTACCACTGTTTTGTGTTGGGTCTTCCCCCCTGCTGGTGGGAGGTGATTTTAACTGCATACGTGATGGGGAACACCGGCAGGGTGGGGATATTAATCGTAAAGACCGCACTTCTTACCTGCTTAAAAATTTTATTGATGATTTTAATTTGAAAGATTGCTGGAAGGATCTCTTGCCGGAGGACCCGGGCGCCACATGGTCCAATGGAAGAGTGAGCTCCAGAATCGATTTTATTTTTTCCTCTAGAGCTTTTAAACCCCTGAAATGCACGCTCGAGCAGAATATCTTCTCTGATCATAAGCTCCTCTTGGTGGGCCTGGAGCTAGAGGGGGAGCAAAAAGCAAAAAGGGGCCTCTGGAGATTAAACACCACACTCCTAGAGGACCCTGAGATAAAAGAGGAGTTTGTGCGGACCTACCAGTGCTGGCAATCACAAAGAAAACCCCACGAGCCTATGCTGCACTGGTGGGAGGGCACCAAATCTAAAATCAGATTTTTTTTTATCAAAGCAGGTAAGAAGAAGGCAAAAATGGAAAAACAGTGGTTTTATGTTCTTAACATGCGTTTAAATGTACTTTTTAAATTGAAAGAAGCTGGTATGGATGTAGAAAATGATATTTTAAACCTTAAAACTGAAATAAAACATGCCATAGAAAAGAAGGGGAAACAAATCATTTTTAACTCGCATGTGCAGCACCTGGAGGAGGGCGAGAAATGTTCCCGTTTCTTTTTTAAAAAAGTGATGAATAGGAGGGATATCATCCAAAACCTTGAGGGTGAATCCACTCCAAAAGGCATGTTAGATGCAGTTTTTAACTTCTACCAGCTTCTTTTTAATAAGAAAGATCTTAATCCATCCTTTTTAGAACATGTTCTTAATTCCCTTGATTTTAAGCTAGATGTTTTAGACCAGGAGGTTTTATCCCGTGATCTTAACTTAGATGAACTTTTATTTGTTTTTAAAAGTTTTTCTAGTGGGAAGGCCCCTGGGGAAGATGGTTTACCCATCGAATTTTATTTAGCTTTTTGGGATATTTTAAAGGATGATATGGTTTTATTGTATAAAGAAACTTTTATTGTTAATGAACTTCCCCCTTCCTGGAGGAGGGGGATTGTATCATTACTTTTTAAAAAGGGTGAAAAGGATATGCTAAAAAATTGGCGCCCCATCACACTTTTAAATGTCGATTATAAAGTTTTAGCCAAGTTATTAGCTGTCCGTTTTAAACCTTTTATTCATAAATTAATTCACCCAAATCAGGTTTGTGGGGTACCTGGAAGGTCTATAGCTGAATCCCTAAATATTTTAAGAGATGTTTTATGGTATTTTAAGGATAGAAATCAAACTGTAGCAATTTTATCCTTAGACTTTGAAAAAGCCTTTGATAGGGTCTCCCATGAATACCTGTTTTTAGTTCTTAAAAAGATGGCAGTGCCTGAAACGATTTTAAGCCGAATCATGCTTTTATACCGATCCTGTTTTAGTCAAGTCTCTGTTAATGGCTTTTTAACCAGCGGTGTTCCTCTTTTATCAGGTGTCAAACAGGGCTGCCCCCTGTCCCCACTCCTTTTTATTTGCGCAATCGAACCACTGATGGCCCTCCTCAGAAAAGACCGGGTAGTAAGAGGCGTACCGATACCTGGTGGAGGAGGGACCCATCTAAAGGTGTTGGGGTACATGGATGATGTCACCATACTGTGCCCGGACTCTCCATCCATGAGGGGGGCATTGAGGAACACCAGCTATTTCTGCGAGGTCTCTGGTTTTAAGCTAAACACAGATAAATGTGACTGTTTTTATATTGGCTCCTGGGATTCATCCATCACCCCAGGAGTCACAATGCAACAGGATCAAATTAAAGTTTTAGGTATTGTTTTTAACCAGGTCAATGATGGGAGCCCTAACTGGGATTCAGCTATAGCTAAGATGGAGAAGAAGATTTTAATGTGGAATCTTAGAAACCTTACCATGGAGGGGAAGATTTTAATAATAAAGATGGTTTTACTCCCTATTATGCTATACATTGCCATGGTATTTCCTCCATCTATTTTATACATTAAAAAAGTAACTAGAATTGTTTTTACTTTTTTATGGGGTTCAAAAATGGAGAAATTAAAGCGTGATTTTATGTACAAAAGTAAAGATAATGGCGGGAAAGATGTTCCTAACCTTTTTACTTTCTTTTACATAAAGTATTTCTGTTTCTGTTTTAAAATGATTAAATCCGATGGCATTTTTAGCTGCTTTTTAAGGTACGCTGCGGGCATGGTTTTTAAAAGATGGTTGCGCATCCCTCTGAACGCTCCGGTGCTTCTGTGTCCCCCAAAACATTATGTGGTGTTGGAAAAGACAGTCAGGCTCCTAGGTCTCCAAGATTTGGAGCCTGACATACTGGGGGACCAGAGAAAGGTATCAAAGGTCCTCAGGCGGAGTGAGGTTACCCTGGCAGTGTCCAATTTCACACAGGCAAGATCCAAAAAGGTATGGCGGAACGTGTACGGGAAGTTTCTGGCGAATGTACACAGGGATCTTGCCTGGGCAATCGTCCACCAGTGCCTCCCTACTCGTGAGTTCCAGCACAGGCGAGGACTGGTGGCGAGAGCCAAGTGCCCGAGAGATGGCTGCGGAGTGGACGAAACGGTGCTGCACATATTTTGGAACTGCCCTTTTGCACGGGAGCTTTGGAGGAAGGTAGGCCCACTTTTGAAGTGGGCCTGCGGCCTAAAAGATTTTAATCACGAATGTGTCTTTTACGGTCTTTTTAACTGCCCCAATTTTAAACAGCAGATGATCTGCTGGATGATTATTAATTGTTTTAAAAATGCCATCTGGAAAGTTAGGAACATCTTACTTTTTAAACATGATTTTATTGATGTTAAAAACTGTATAAAGCTGGCCCTGAGTGAGATGTACATCTATTACCTAAGAGACAAGAAACAGTTGGGGGCCAGCGAGGCAGCATCCATGTGGTGTCTGCCTCTATGGAACGAAATAACAATATAATCAGTTTTTATGACATTTGTATAATGTTTTATCCTGCCATTTCTATTTTTTCTCCTTTTATTACTGGTTTTATTATTTGTATTTTAAAACTTTTGTGAACCTTTTATTATTTTGCATTTTAAATTCTGTATGGTTTCTTATTTATTCAATAAAATTTTGTTGAAACCTTATCTGTTCTTATCAGTTTAATATCTGATACGTCCCCTATCTGGGGACCATATATTAAATGGATTTTTGAGAACGGGGGCCGATTTCGAAGCTTGCTTCCGTCGCCCTATGCATTGACCCGATATGGCAGTATCTTCGGGTACAGTGCACCACCCCCTTACAGGGTTAAAAAGAAAGATTCCTACTTTCATTGCTACCTGCTTGCTGGCTAGCCAGCTAGCCAGCCCTGTGGGCCTTGCTGCTGCTGCAGCCAAAAAACAAAAGGTGGTGCTGCTGCTGCTTCTGCTGCTTCTGCTTCTGCTTGTGTCTGGCCCCTGTTGGAGCGTCCAGGCACAGGACTTCTGCTGCTGCTGACTAAATGGCCTCCTTAATTGGATCATTTGAGTAGCCAGCACACCTGTGCAGGTAGGGCATGACATGATAGGCAGCTGCCTTGATAGCGGGTGGGTGCTGAATGTTCCTAATTGACAAAATAAGATTAATGCTTATGAAGAAATATAAAATCTCATCCCTTCCCCAATATCGCGCCACACCCCTACCCCTTAATTCCCTGGTTGAACGTGATGGACATATGTCTTTTTTCGACCGTACTAACTATGTAACTATGTAACATAACATGGGGGGGGGGGGGGGTCTCCTGGCTGTTCACACAGGTGTGTCATTGCTGTACATTGACCATGCATTGCTTCTGTGGTATTGCAAAGGCAAAGACAAATGCTTCCAGCCATCCATTGCACTAATGGATTGGTCATCAGCTGGCTGTCTATGTCCCGCATCAATATAGACCAAAGTACAGAGGGTTAGGCTATGCTATTGTGCACCTACCTGATGCATCAGAAGGTGCGAGGCCCTTGCTAAATTCTGTGCACAGACTTTGAGATCTATGCTTTAGACTGTATCTAAACCTGCTCCAACATGGACTGACATTCTGGCCTACTTTCAGCCGATGCGACTTGTCTGTCGCTGAACAGTCGCTTTTTATGTATTCAGCACCTATGTATAATGTTGTAAAAATGCTCTAGAAGCTAAAGTCGCAGAAATGTCACACATATTTGGCCTGCAACTTTCTGTGCGACAAATTCAGACAGGAAAAATCAGTATAAATCCTTAGAAAATTATCCCCCAGTGTCTCCATCTGCTGGCGGTATTGAATAAGCATTGCTGCACTGATGGGGTATGCATTAGACGAAAAAAAAGAAGAAAAAGAAGAATAATACGCCCAGAAAAGAGGCGAAAAGGAGAAAAACGTAAAAAAACGTGAAAAAAAAGTAAGAGGAAGAGAAGGGAAAAAAAGGTGGAAATGGGTTTAAAAGTGATTTCGGCGGAGAAATATATATATATATATATATATATATATATATATATATGCGCACACACACACATAGATATAAACGTATTCTCCGTTGAGATATTGCAGCCGCTGCTGTGTCCAGGCCCAGGAGCCTTAGCACTGTGCTGTGATGTCACTCAATACCACTGACATCACTAGGTGTAAACAACATCTCTCCTTTGCTGTGTATGTGACTATGGAGCTGTTTGGTGATGTCGTCTATTACGGCCTTCATAGAAGCAACAGGAGATTGTTGCATCCATCTTGAACCCTCAGAACTACAGTGCTATGATGTCACTCACTTCCACAGGCCTTGCAGAGTGTAAACAACAACAACCCAGCTTTGTTGTGTATGTAACCAAAGGGATTTGTGATGTCACCTAGAACCTTCACAGCAGCGACAGCTTTATGAGGAGCATCAGCACTGCTCTGCCTGAGCAGAACCATCACCGCCATAGGTTGTCAAATAACCCGGATTTAACCCACACAGGTAAGTCCAATGGGGTGCAGGCATGTCCTCTATGCTTACAGCTTCCCGTGGGTGTTGGTTTGATACCGTTTGGGGACAGCCAAGGAGGCATCTGCAGGCAACAAAGGTAGGTGTGTGCTTGTGTGTGTGTTTCCTATGCAGATCCTAAGCCCAGTGTCACATGCAAGTAGGAGGAGTAAGAAGGGTTCCTGGCAAATCCGGGTTATGGATTGCATTTAAAAAGGCCCCGTGGGAGTGCAATGGGCCCCTGTCTTGCTGCTTAGCAATAATGGTATGGGTTTAGGTTCTGCTGTGTGTACTGGTGGTTGACTGCCCCCCAGCCCAGAGTGTGCATGGAAAATTGTCTGGCAGCCTCCCTGACAGCAAGCAGTGATAGTGCCCATGAAGGGGACCTTGTTGGGCCCGCCCCTTTCACGGTTATCGCTTCTCGGCCTTTTGGCTAAGATCAAGTGTAGTATCTGTTCTTATCAGTTTAATATCTGATACGTCCCCTATCTGGGGACCATATATTAAATGGATTTTTGAGAACGGGGGCCGATTTCGAAGCTTGCTTCCGTCGCCCTATGCATTGACCCGATATGGCAGTATCTTCGGGTACAGTGCACCACCCCCTTACAGGGTTAAAAAGAAAGATTCCTACTTTCATTGCTACCTGCTTGCTGGCTAGCCAGCTAGCCAGCCCTGTGGGCCTTGCTGCTGCTGCAGCCAAAAAACAAAAGGTGGTGCTGCTGCTGCTTCTGCTGCTTCTGCTTCTGCTTGTGTCTGGCCCCTGTTGGAGCGTCCAGGCACAGGACTTCTGCTGCTGCTGACTAAATGGCCTCCTTAATTGGATCATTTGAGTAGCCAGCACACCTGTGCAGGTAGGGCATGACATGATAGGCAGCTGCCTTGATAGCGGGTGGGTGCTGAATGTTCCTAATTGACAAAATAAGATTAATGCTTATGAAGAAATATAAAATCTCATCCCTTCCCCAATATCGCGCCACACCCCTACCCCTTAATTCCCTGGTTGAACGTGATGGACATATGTCTTTTTTCGACCGTACTAACTATGTAACTATGTAACATAACATGGGGGGGGGGGGGGGGTCTCCTGGCTGTTCACACAGGTGTGTCATTGCTGTACATTGACCATGCATTGCTTCTGTGGTATTGCAAAGGCAAAGACAAATGCTTCCAGCCATCCATTGCACTAATGGATTGGTCATCAGCTGGCTGTCTATGTCCCGCATCAATATAGACCAAAGTACAGAGGGTTAGGCTATGCTATTGTGCACCTACCTGATGCATCAGAAGGTGCGAGGCCCTTGCTAAATTCTGTGCACAGACTTTGAGATCTATGCTTTAGACTGTATCTAAACCTGCTCCAACATGGACTGACATTCTGGCCTACTTTCAGCCGATGCGACTTGTCTGTCGCTGAACAGTCGCTTTTTATGTATTCAGCACCTATGTATAATGTTGTAAAAATGCTCTAGAAGCTAAAGTCGCAGAAATGTCACACATATTTGGCCTGCAACTTTCTGTGCGACAAATTCAGACAGGAAAAATCAGTATAAATCCTTAGAAAATTATCCCCCAGTGTCTCCATCTGCTGGCGGTATTGAATAAGCATTGCTGCACTGATGGGGTATGCATTAGACGAAAAAAAAGAAGAAAAAGAAGAATAATACGCCCAGAAAAGAGGCGAAAAGGAGAAAAACGTAAAAAAACGTGAAAAAAAAGTAAGAGGAAGAGAAGGGAAAAAAAGGTGGAAATGGGTTTAAAAGTGATTTCGGCGGAGAAATATATATATATATATATATATATATATATATATATATATATGCGCACACACACACATAGATATAAACGTATTCTCCGTTGAGATATTGCAGCCGCTGCTGTGTCCAGGCCCAGGAGCCTTAGCACTGTGCTGTGATGTCACTCAATACCACTGACATCACTAGGTGTAAACAACATCTCTCCTTTGCTGTGTATGTGACTATGGAGCTGTTTGGTGATGTCGTCTATTATGGCCTTCATAGAAGCAACAGGAGATTGTTGCATCCATCTTGAACCCTCAGAACTACAGTGCTATGATGTCACTCACTTCCACAGGCCTTGCAGAGTGTAAACAACAACAACCCAGCTTTGTTGTGTATGTAACCAAAGGGATTTGTGATGTCACCTAGAACCTTCACAGCAGCGACAGCTTTATGAGGAGCATCAGCACTGCTCTGCCTGAGCAGAACCATCACCGCCATAGGTTGTCAAATAACCCGGATTTAACCCACACAGGTAAGTCCAATGGGGTGCAGGCATGTCCTCTATGCTTACAGCTTCCCGTGGGTGTTGGTTTGATACCGTTTGGGGACAGCCAAGGAGGCATCTGCAGGCAACAAAGGTAGGTGTGTGCTTGTGTGTGTGTTTCCTATGCAGATCCTAAGCCCAGTGTCACATGCAAGTAGGAGGAGTAAGAAGGGTTCCTGGCAAATCCGGGTTATGGATTGCATTTAAAAAGGCCCCGTGGGAGTGCAATGGGCCCCTGTCTTGCTGCTTAGCAATAATGGTATGGGTTTAGGTTCTGCTGTGTGTACTGGTGGTTGACTGCCCCCCAGCCCAGAGTGTGCATGGAAAATTGTCTGGCAGCCTCCCTGACAGCAAGCAGTGATAGTGCCCATGAAGGGGACCTTGTTGGGCCCGCCCCTTTCACGGTTATCGCTTCTCGGCCTTTTGGCTAAGATCAAGTGTAGTTCTGCTCACTTGGTCTGGCCAGAGGGTGTCTGGGGTACCCGGCTCCTTTGCCTGGGGGGATCGTCCTTCTTAACGGAGGGACTTCACCCCCCTGCTGCTATCAGGGAGCCGGCTTAGTCCCCAGACAACGGGAGGCGATCCCCACCTACCTACTTCGGTGGGGGAGGTGTCTGGACATCATGGACATGGAGGAAGATTGCGGTTTTTCTTCGGAAGGCGTGCCGCCTTTTGCGAGACTTCGGAATGGAGTTCGTATTTCCCTGCTCGATGTCCGGAAGAAGGAAAGAGGCCTTGTCTTTGTCGTGGAAGAAGTGCTGTTTAAGTTGCTGGAAGTCAAGAGGGAGCAAATCCTATCCATGCTTGAGTTTCCCAGAAGTGGATACTACGACGTGGTGCTGGCTTCTGAAGAGGACTATGAGTCATTTTGGAACATATTGCAGCAAAAGAAGGTATGTCCGGTTTTGGAAGGGGTGGAGATAGTTCCACATTTCCCACGTAGAGAACGATTGGTGACTATAAGGATGTATAGCCCATATACTTCGGAGGAGGATATCGTTACCTTTTTGTCTCGATTCTGTGACAGTGTTCTGCCTAAAGGCAAGGTATTTAATCAATATGGACTATGGACCACCAAGTGGAGGTTCCATGTGAAATTTAAAATGGCAGATGGCAAGTTAGTGATCCCCCCAGGACGGTTTAAAATTGGTTCTGTGAACGGGGATCTGTATTTTTCTGGCATGCAAGATTTTTGCCGCAAATGTAAACAGTACGGTCACAGAAAGGAGGATTGCACGTTTTTGTGGTGTTTCAAGTGTCAAGAGGAGGGTCACGACGTGGAAAATTGTCAAAAGAAAAGGAAATGCCATCTGTGTGGTGAGGAGGGCCATCTGCTTGGCTCGTGTCCTAAGAAAAAGTCTGAGAAAAATTCAGAGAAAAAGGAAGCTGTAAAAAGAAGCAGAGAGGAACCAGCTGAAGTGAAAGAACCAGAAGTGGAGCAGGTTCCAACTAGAAGACCTACAGAGCAGAAGAAGAAGAGAGAGGAGGAAGTGTATGTGCCAGTGCAGTATTTTGGTGTGCTTGGTGGTTTGTTGGAAAATTTGTCGGAAGCAGAAAGAAAAACGTTTGACAAAGATATGATGGATCTAAAGATAGGCTTGAAGAACCGGGAGGAAGAAGCTCGGGATAAAGTCTATTTTTCTTTCAAGGCAGACATGAACCGTTTTGTTGAAACGTATAAAATTCCAGGCTGGTTAGCGTCTCAAGTTAAGAAAGATATAGCAAATGGCAATATCAGTCGAGGACTGATAGACTTTCTAATGGTGTTTGCATGGAGGAAGGGGATGATCTTCTAATTTGGTTTTGCTTAATTAGAAAGTAATGTTTGGTTTTGCTATTTTATGTTGTTTCTTATTTTGTTTTTAAATGTTCTATTTTGTTTCATTAGTGTTTAAGAAAAGAAATAAAAACATGTTACCTGATGATGAACACAAAATTGAGTTCCAAATAAGATCTTGGAACTCTGAGTGAGTTCTGAGGGCTAACTTAAAATCTGTTCTTATCAGTTTTTCATGCCGGTGTATAGTAACGCCGGTATGGGGCTGGTGGGGATGGGTGCTGCATGGAGGATGCAGGTGTACCAGGGCTTTCCGGGGCTGGTTCTGAGGAATCAGCTCGACGGCTGCCCCGATGTGACCTGTTCCCTCCGGGTCTCGCCATGAGGCTGAGAGGGTCTAGAGCCGAGGTACTTTGTGCCTCGGGGAGTGGTGACCCCGAGGTGCCGAAACTCACTGGGAGAATAGGCTCACTGAGTTGAAGCACGGGCACCATAATCTCTTCACCTTGTGGCACTCACCTCTTGATTCCCGGCCTTCTGGCTAGGATCAGAGAAATTTTTATAGATCCGGCTGGATGTCCGGGCAGTATATCTGCACACATTCACTTATTTATTTCTTTTTTGTCTCACTGTGTCACTTTTTGCGTGTTGTGTGTTCACAGGATTTGTCAGGATGCGGTAGCCCTTCTGGGTGTCCCTCCTGGCGGTCTAGGGGAGGTGTGTGTGGCCATTAGGTTCCGCACCTCCCTGCAAACACCCCGGGTACTCCTGCTTTGGCAGGGTACCTACCGTAATCGGCTCTGCGGGCAGATACCTTGGCTAACGCCAAGGGGGATGCCGGGAGCATTTGTGGTCCCCTAGTAGCTTCGGCGAAAAGGGACATCGAACCTGGAACCTCGCAGGTACCTTTTGGTCCGGAGGCGAAGGGTAAGGTTTGTTGGGGGGCCTCTCTCCTATCGGAGAAGGGCTTGCGATAGACCGCATCCTTTGTGCACGTTTTTTTAGTGTAACACGTTTGCACTTTTTCTTGCACTTTGGGTGAATCGAAAGCACGTTCCTCGGCTTTAGATAAAAAAAAAAAAAAAAAAATCTGTTCTTATCAGTTTAATATCTGATACGTCCCCTATCTGGGGACCATATATTAAATGGATTTTTGAGAACGGGGGCCGATTTCGAAGCTTGCTTCCGTCGCCCTATGCATTGACCCGATATGGCAGTATCTTCGGGTACAGTGCACCACCCCCTTACAGGGTTAAAAAGAAAGATTCCTACTTTCATTGCTACCTGCTTGCTGGCTAGCCAGCTAGCCAGCCCTGTGGGCCTTGCTGCTGCTGCAGCCAAAAAACAAAAGGTGGTGCTGCTGCTGCTTCTGCTGCTTCTGCTTCTGCTTGTGTCTGGCCCCTGTTGGAGCGTCCAGGCACAGGACTTCTGCTGCTGCTGACTAAATGGCCTCCTTAATTGGATCATTTGAGTAGCCAGCACACCTGTGCAGGTAGGGCATGACATGATAGGCAGCTGCCTTGATAGCGGGTGGGTGCTGAATGTTCCTAATTGACAAAATAAGATTAATGCTTATGAAGAAATATAAAATCTCATCCCTTCCCCAATATCGCGCCACACCCCTACCCCTTAATTCCCTGGTTGAACGTGATGGACATATGTCTTTTTTCGACCGTACTAACTATGTAACTATGTAACATAACATGGGGGGGGGGGGGGGGTCTCCTGGCTGTTCACACAGGTGTGTCATTGCTGTACATTGACCATGCATTGCTTCTGTGGTATTGCAAAGGCAAAGACAAATGCTTCCAGCCATCCATTGCACTAATGGATTGGTCATCAGCTGGCTGTCTATGTCCCGCATCAATATAGACCAAAGTACAGAGGGTTAGGCTATGCTATTGTGCACCTACCTGATGCATCAGAAGGTGCGAGGCCCTTGCTAAATTCTGTGCACAGACTTTGAGATCTATGCTTTAGACTGTATCTAAACCTGCTCCAACATGGACTGACATTCTGGCCTACTTTCAGCCGATGCGACTTGTCTGTCGCTGAACAGTCGCTTTTTATGTATTCAGCACCTATGTATAATGTTGTAAAAATGCTCTAGAAGCTAAAGTCGCAGAAATGTCACACATATTTGGCCTGCAACTTTCTGTGCGACAAATTCAGACAGGAAAAATCAGTATAAATCCTTAGAAAATTATCCCCCAGTGTCTCCATCTGCTGGCGGTATTGAATAAGCATTGCTGCACTGATGGGGTATGCATTAGACGAAAAAAAAGAAGAAAAAGAAGAATAATACGCCCAGAAAAGAGGCGAAAAGGAGAAAAACGTAAAAAAACGTGAAAAAAAAGTAAGAGGAAGAGAAGGGAAAAAAAGGTGGAAATGGGTTTAAAAGTGATTTCGGCGGAGAAATATATATATATATATATATATATATATATATATATATATATGCGCACACACACACATAGATATAAACGTATTCTCCGTTGAGATATTGCAGCCGCTGCTGTGTCCAGGCCCAGGAGCCTTAGCACTGTGCTGTGATGTCACTCAATACCACTGACATCACTAGGTGTAAACAACATCTCTCCTTTGCTGTGTATGTGACTATGGAGCTGTTTGGTGATGTCGTCTATTATGGCCTTCATAGAAGCAACAGGAGATTGTTGCATCCATCTTGAACCCTCAGAACTACAGTGCTATGATGTCACTCACTTCCACAGGCCTTGCAGAGTGTAAACAACAACAACCCAGCTTTGTTGTGTATGTAACCAAAGGGATTTGTGATGTCACCTAGAACCTTCACAGCAGCGACAGCTTTATGAGGAGCATCAGCACTGCTCTGCCTGAGCAGAACCATCACCGCCATAGGTTGTCAAATAACCCGGATTTAACCCACACAGGTAAGTCCAATGGGGTGCAGGCATGTCCTCTATGCTTACAGCTTCCCGTGGGTGTTGGTTTGATACCGTTTGGGGACAGCCAAGGAGGCATCTGCAGGCAACAAAGGTAGGTGTGTGCTTGTGTGTGTGTTTCCTATGCAGATCCTAAGCCCAGTGTCACATGCAAGTAGGAGGAGTAAGAAGGGTTCCTGGCAAATCCGGGTTATGGATTGCATTTAAAAAGGCCCCGTGGGAGTGCAATGGGCCCCTGTCTTGCTGCTTAGCAATAATGGTATGGGTTTAGGTTCTGCTGTGTGTACTGGTGGTTGACTGCCCCCCAGCCCAGAGTGTGCATGGAAAATTGTCTGGCAGCCTCCCTGACAGCAAGCAGTGATAGTGCCCATGAAGGGGACCTTGTTGGGCCCGCCCCTTTCACGGTTATCGCTTCTCGGCCTTTTGGCTAAGATCAAGTGTAGTATCTGTTCTTATCAGTTTAATATCTGATACGTCCCCTATCTGGGGACCATATATTAAATGGATTTTTGAGAACGGGGGCCGATTTCGAAGCTTGCTTCCGTCGCCCTATGCATTGACCCGATATGGCAGTATCTTCGGGTACAGTGCACCACCCCCTTACAGGGTTAAAAAGAAAGATTCCTACTTTCATTGCTACCTGCTTGCTGGCTAGCCAGCTAGCCAGCCCTGTGGGCCTTGCTGCTGCTGCAGCCAAAAAACAAAAGGTGGTGCTGCTGCTGCTTCTGCTGCTTCTGCTTCTGCTTGTGTCTGGCCCCTGTTGGAGCGTCCAGGCACAGGACTTCTGCTGCTGCTGACTAAATGGCCTCCTTAATTGGATCATTTGAGTAGCCAGCACACCTGTGCAGGTAGGGCATGACATGATAGGCAGCTGCCTTGATAGCGGGTGGGTGCTGAATGTTCCTAATTGACAAAATAAGATTAATGCTTATGAAGAAATATAAAATCTCATCCCTTCCCCAATATCGCGCCACACCCCTACCCCTTAATTCCCTGGTTGAACGTGATGGACATATGTCTTTTTTCGACCGTACTAACTATGTAACTATGTAACATAACATGGGGGGGGGGGGGGGGTCTCCTGGCTGTTCACACAGGTGTGTCATTGCTGTACATTGACCATGCATTGCTTCTGTGGTATTGCAAAGGCAAAGACAAATGCTTCCAGCCATCCATTGCACTAATGGATTGGTCATCAGCTGGCTGTCTATGTCCCGCATCAATATAGACCAAAGTACAGAGGGTTAGGCTATGCTATTGTGCACCTACCTGATGCATCAGAAGGTGCGAGGCCCTTGCTAAATTCTGTGCACAGACTTTGAGATCTATGCTTTAGACTGTATCTAAACCTGCTCCAACATGGACTGACATTCTGGCCTACTTTCAGCCGATGCGACTTGTCTGTCGCTGAACAGTCGCTTTTTATGTATTCAGCACCTATGTATAATGTTGTAAAAATGCTCTAGAAGCTAAAGTCGCAGAAATGTCACACATATTTGGCCTGCAACTTTCTGTGCGACAAATTCAGACAGGAAAAATCAGTATAAATCCTTAGAAAATTATCCCCCAGTGTCTCCATCTGCTGGCGGTATTGAATAAGCATTGCTGCACTGATGGGGTATGCATTAGACGAAAAAAAAGAAGAAAAAGAAGAATAATACGCCCAGAAAAGAGGCGAAATGGAGAAAAACGTAAAAAAACGTGAAAAAAAAGTAAGAGGAAGAGAAGGGAAAAAAAGGTGGAAATGGGTTTAAAAGTGATTTCGGCGGAGAAATATATATATATATATATATATATATATATATATATATATATATATATATATATATGCGCACACACACACATAGATATAAACGTATTCTCCGTTGAGATATTGCAGCCGCTGCTGTGTCCAGGCCCAGGAGCCTTAGCACTGTGCTGTGATGTCACTCAATACCACTGACATCACTAGGTGTAAACAACATCTCTCCTTTGCTGTGTATGTGACTATGGAGCTGTTTGGTGATGTCGTCTATTACGGCCTTCATAGAAGCAACAGGAGATTGTTGCATCCATCTTGAACCCTCAGAACTACAGTGCTATGATGTCACTCACTTCCACAGGCCTTGCAGAGTGTAAACAACAACAACCCAGCTTTGTTGTGTATGTAACCAAAGGGATTTGTGATGTCACCTAGAACCTTCACAGCAGCGACAGCTTTATGAGGAGCATCAGCACTGCTCTGCCTGAGCAGAACCATCACCGCCATAGGTTGTCAAATAACCCGGATTTAACCCACACAGGTAAGTCCAATGGGGTGCAGGCATGTCCTCTATGCTTACAGCTTCCCGTGGGTGTTGGTTTGATACCGTTTGGGGACAGCCAAGGAGGCATCTGCAGGCAACAAAGGTAGGTGTGTGCTTGTGTGTGTGTTTCCTATGCAGATCCTAAGCCCAGTGTCACATGCAAGTAGGAGGAGTAAGAAGGGTTCCTGGCAAATCCGGGTTATGGATTGCATTTAAAAAGGCCCCGTGGGAGTGCAATGGGCCCCTGTCTTGCTGCTTAGCAATAATGGTATGGGTTTAGGTTCTGCTGTGTGTACTGGTGGTTGACTGCCCCCCAGCCCAGAGTGTGCATGGAAAATTGTCTGGCAGCCTCCCTGACAGCAAGCAGTGATAGTGCCCATGAAGGGGACCTTGTTGGGCCCGCCCCTTTCACGGTTATCGCTTCTCGGCCTTTTGGCTAAGATCAAGTGTAGTATCTGTTCTTATCAGTTTAATATCTGATACGTCCCCTATCTGGGGACCATATATTAAATGGATTTTTGAGAACGGGGGCCGATTTCGAAGCTTGCTTCCGTCGCCCTATGCATTGACCCGATATGGCAGTATCTTCGGGTACAGTGCACTACCCCCTTACAGGGTTAAAAAGAAAGATTCCTACTTTCATTGCTACCTGCTTGCTGGCTAGCCAGCTAGCCAGCCCTGTGGGCCTTGCTGCTGCTGCAGCCAAAAAACAAAAGGTGGTGCTGCTGCTGCTTCTGCTGCTTCTGCTTCTGCTTGTGTCTGGCCCCTGTTGGAGCGTCCAGGCACAGGACTTCTGCTGCTGCTGACTAAATGGCCTCCTTAATTGGATCATTTGAGTAGCCAGCACACCTGTGCAGGTAGGGCATGACATGATAGGCAGCTGCCTTGATAGCGGGTGGGTGCTGAATGTTCCTAATTGACAAAATAAGATTAATGCTTATGAAGAAATATAAAATCTCATCCCTTCCCCAATATCGCGCCACACCCCTACCCCTTAATTCCCTGGTTGAACGTGATGGACATATGTCTTTTTTCGACCGTACTAACTATGTAACTATGTAACATAACATGGGGGGGGGGGGGGGGGGGGGGGTCTCCTGGCTGTTCACACAGGTGTGTCATTGCTGTACATTGACCATGCATTGCTTCTGTGGTATTGCAAAGGCAAAGACAAATGCTTCCAGCCATCCATTGCACTAATGGATTGGTCATCAGCTGGCTGTCTATGTCCCGCATCAATATAGACCAAAGTACAGAGGGTTAGGCTATGCTATTGTGCACCTACCTGATGCATCAGAAGGTGCGAGGCCCTTGCTAAATTCTGTGCACAGACTTTGAGATCTATGCTTTAGACTGTATCTAAACCTGCTCCAACATGGACTGACATTCTGGCCTACTTTCAGCCGATGCGACTTGTCTGTCGCTGAACAGTCGCTTTTTATGTATTCAGCACCTATGTATAATGTTGTAAAAATGCTCTAGAAGCTAAAGTCGCAGAAATGTCACACATATTTGGCCTGCAACTTTCTGTGCGACAAATTCAGACAGGAAAAATCAGTATAAATCCTTAGAAAATTATCCCCCAGTGTCTCCATCTGCTGGCGGTATTGAATAAGCATTGCTGCACTGATGGGGTATGCATTAGACGAAAAAAAAGAAGAAAAAGAAGAATAATACGCCCAGAAAAGAGGCGAAAAGGAGAAAAACGTAAAAAAACGTGAAAAAAAAGTAAGAGGAAGAGAAGGGAAAAAAAGGTGGAAATGGGTTTAAAAGTGATTTTGGCGGAGAAATATATATATATATATATATATATATATATATATATATATGCGCACACACACACATAGATATAAACGTATTCTCCGTTGAGATATTGCAGCCGCTGCTGTGTCCAGGCCCAGGAGCCTTAGCACTGTGCTGTGATGTCACTCAATACCACTGACATCACTAGGTGTAAACAACATCTCTCCTTTGCTGTGTATGTGACTATGGAGCTGTTTGGTGATGTCGTCTATTACGGCCTTCATAGAAGCAACAGGAGATTGTTGCATCCATCTTGAACCCTCAGAACTACAGTGCTATGATGTCACTCACTTCCACAGGCCTTGCAGAGTGTAAACAACAACAACCCAGCTTTGTTGTGTATGTAACCAAAGGGATTTGTGATGTCACCTAGAACCTTCACAGCAGCGACAGCTTTATGAGGAGCATCAGCACTGCTCTGCCTGAGCAGAACCATCACCGCCATAGGTTGTCAAATAACCCGGATTTAACCCACACAGGTAAGTCCAATGGGGTGCAGGCATGTCCTCTATGCTTACAGCTTCCCGTGGGTGTTGGTTTGATACCGTTTGGGGACAGCCAAGGAGGCATCTGCAGGCAACAAAGGTAGGTGTGTGCTTGTGTGTGTGTTTCCTATGCAGATCCTAAGCCCAGTGTCACATGCAAGTAGGAGGAGTAAGAAGGGTTCCTGGCAAATCCGGGTTATGGATTGCATTTAAAAAGGCCCCGTGGGAGTGCAATGGGCCCCTGTCTTGCTGCTTAGCAATAATGGCATGGGTTTAGGTTCTGCTGTGTGTACTGGTGGTTGACTGCCCCCCAGCCCAGAGTGTGCATGGAAAATTGTCTGGCAGCCTCCCTGACAGCAAGCAGTGATAGTGCCCATGAAGGGGACCTTGTTGGGCCCGCCCCTTTCACGGTTATCGCTTCTCGGCCTTTTGGCTAAGATCAAGTGTAGTATCTGTTCTTATCAGTTTAATATCTGATACGTCCCCTATCTGGGGACCATATATTAAATGGATTTTTGAGAACGGGGGCCGATTTCGAAGCTTGCTTCCGTCGCCCTATGCATTGACCCGATATGGCAGTATCTTCGGGTACAGTGCACCACCCCCTTACAGGGTTAAAAAGAAAGATTCCTACTTTCATTGCTACCTGCTTGCTGGCTAGCCAGCTAGCCAGCCCTGTGGGCCTTGCTGCTGCTGCAGCCAAAAAACAAAAGGTGGTGCTGCTGCTGCTTCTGCTGCTTCTGCTTCTGCTTGTGTCTGGCCCCTGTTGGAGCGTCCAGGCACAGGACTTCTGCTGCTGCTGACTAAATGGCCTCCTTAATTGGATCATTTGAGTAGCCAGCACACCTGTGCAGGTAGGGCATGACATGATAGGCAGCTGCCTTGATAGCGGGTGGGTGCTGAATGTTCCTAATTGACAAAATAAGATTAATGCTTATGAAGAAATATAAAATCTCATCCCTTCCCCAATATCGCGCCACACCCCTACCCCTTAATTCCCTGGTTGAACGTGATGGACATATGTCTTTTTTCGACCGTACTAACTATGTAACTATGTAACATAACATGGGGGGGGGGGGGGGGGGGGGTCTCCTGGCTGTTCACACAGGTGTGTCATTGCTGTACATTGACCATGCATTGCTTCTGTGGTATTGCAAAGGCAAAGACAAATGCTTCCAGCCATCCATTGCACTAATGGATTGGTCATCAGCTGGCTGTCTATGTCCCGCATCAATATAGACCAAAGTACAGAGGGTTAGGCTATGCTATTGTGCACCTACCTGATGCATCAGAAGGTGCGAGGCCCTTGCTAAATTCTGTGCACAGACTTTGAGATCTATGCTTTAGACTGTATCTAAACCTGCTCCAACATGGACTGACATTCTGGCCTACTTTCAGCCGATGCGACTTGTCTGTCGCTGAACAGTCGCTTTTTATGTATTCAGCACCTATGTATAATGTTGTAAAAATGCTCTAGAAGCTAAAGTCGCAGAAATGTCACACATATTTGGCCTGCAACTTTCTGTGCGACAAATTCAGACAGGAAAAATCAGTATAAATCCTTAGAAAATTATCCCCCAGTGTCTCCATCTGCTGGCGGTATTGAATAAGCATTGCTGCACTGATGGGGTATGCATTAGACGAAAAAAAAGAAGAAGAAGAAGAATAATACGCCCAGAAAAGAGGCGAAAAGGAGAAAAACGTAAAAAAACGTGAAAAAAAAGTAAGAGGAAGAGAAGGGAAAAAAAGGTGGAAATGGGTTTAAAAGTGATTTCGGCGGAGTATATATATATATATATATATATATATATATATATATATATATATATATATATATATGCGCACACACACACATAGATATAAACGTATTCATTCTCCGTTGAGATATTGCAGCCGCTGCTGTGTCCAGGCCCAGGAGCCTTAGCACTGTGCTGTGATGTCACTCAATACCACTGACATCACTAGGTGTAAACAACATCTCTCCTTTGCTGTGTATGTGACTATGGAGCTGTTTGGTGATGTCGTCTATTACGGCCTTCATAGAAGCAACAGGAGATTGTTGCATCCATCTTGAACCCTCAGAACTACAGTGCTATGATGTCACTCACTTCCACAGGCCTTGCAGAGTGTAAACAACAACAACCCAGCTTTGTTGTGTATGTAACCAAAGGGATTTGTGATGTCACCTAGAACCTTCACAGCAGCGACAGCTTTATGAGGAGCATCAGCACTGCTCTGCCTGAGCAGAACCATCACCGCCATAGGTTGTCAAATAACCCGGATTTAACCCACACAGGTAAGTCCAATGGGGTGCAGGCATGTCCTCTATGCTTACAGCTTCCCGTGGGTGTTGGTTTGATACCGTTTGGGGACAGCCAAGGAGGCATCTGCAGGCAACAAAGGTAGGTGTGTGCTTGTGTGTGTGTTTCCTATGCAGATCCTAAGCCCAGTGTCACATGCAAGTAGGAGGAGTAAGAAGGGTTCCTGGCAAATCCGGGTTATGGATTGCATTTAAAAAGGCCCCGTGGGAGTGCAATGGGCCCCTGTCTTGCTGCTTAGCAATAATGGTATGGGTTTAGGTTCTGCTGTGTGTACTGGTGGTTGACTGCCCCCCAGCCCAGAGTGTGCATGGAAAATTGTCTGGCAGCCTCCCTGACAGCAAGCAGTGATAGTGCCCATGAAGGGGACCTTGTTGGGCCCGCCCCTTTCACGGTTATCGCTTCTCGGCCTTTTGGCTAAGATCAAGTGTAGTATCTGTTCTTATCAGTTTAATATCTGATACGTCCCCTATCTGGGGACCATATATTAAATGGATTTTTGAGAACGGGGGCCGATTTCGAAGCTTGCTTCCGTCGCCCTATGCATTGACCCGATATGGCAGTATCTTCGGGTACAGTGCACCACCCCCTTACAGGGTTAAAAAGAAAGATTCCTACTTTCATTGCTACCTGCTTGCTGGCTAGCCAGCTAGCCAGCCCTGTGGGCCTTGCTGCTGCTGCAGCCAAAAAACAAAAGGTGGTGCTGCTGCTGCTTCTGCTGCTTCTGCTTCTGCTTGTGTCTGGCCCCTGTTGGAGCGTCCAGGCACAGGACTTCTGCTGCTGCTGACTAAATGGCCTCCTTAATTGGATCATTTGAGTAGCCAGCACACCTGTGCAGGTAGGGCATGACATGATAGGCAGCTGCCTTGATAGCGGGTGGGTGCTGAATGTTCCTAATTGACAAAATAAGATTAATGCTTATGAAGAAATATAAAATCTCATCCCTTCCCCAATATCGCGCCACACCCCTACCCCTTAATTCCCTGGTTGAACGTGATGGACATATGTCTTTTTTCGACCGTACTAACTATGTAACTATGTAACATAACATGGGGGGGGGGGGGGGGGTCTCCTGGCTGTTCACACAGGTGTGTCATTGCTGTACATTGACCATGCATTGCTTCTGTGGTATTGCAAAGGCAAAGACAAATGCTTCCAGCCATCCATTGCACTAATGGATTGGTCATCAGCTGGCTGTCTATGTCCCGCATCAATATAGACCAAAGTACAGAGGGTTAGGCTATGCTATTGTGCACCTACCTGATGCATCAGAAGGTGCGAGGCCCTTGCTAAATTCTGTGCACAGACTTTGAGATCTATGCTTTAGACTGTATCTAAACCTGCTCCAACATGGACTGACATTCTGGCCTACTTTCAGCCGATGCGACTTGTCTGTCGCTGAACAGTCGCTTTTTATGTATTCAGCACCTATGTATAATGTTGTAAAAATGCTCTAGAAGCTAAAGTCGCAGAAATGTCACACATATTTGGCCTGCAACTTTCTGTGCGACAAATTCAGACAGGAAAAATCAGTATAAATCCTTAGAAAATTATCCCCCAGTGTCTCCATCTGCTGGCGGTATTGAATAAGCATTGCTGCACTGATGGGGTATGCATTAGACGAAAAAAAAGAAGAAGAAGAAGAATAATACGCCCAGAAAAGAGGCGAAAAGGAGAAAAACGTAAAAAAACGTGAAAAAAAAGTAAGAGGAAGAGAAGGGAAAAAAAGGTGGAAATGGGTTTAAAAGTGATTTCGGCGGAGAAATATATATATATATATATATATATATATATATATATATGCGCACACACACACATAGATATAAACGTATTCTCCGTTGAGATATTGCAGCCGCTGCTGTGTCCAGGCCCAGGAGCCTTAGCACTGTGCTGTGATGTCACTCAATACCACTGACATCACTAGGTGTAAACAACATCTCTCCTTTGCTGTGTATGTGACTATGGAGCTGTTTGGTGATGTCGTCTATTACGGCCTTCATAGAAGCAACAGGAGATTGTTGCATCCATCTTGAACCCTCAGAACTACAGTGCTATGATGTCACTCACTTCCACAGGCCTTGCAGAGTGTAAACAACAACAACCCAGCTTTGTTGTGTATGTAACCAAAGGGATTTGTGATGTCACCTAGAACCTTCACAGCAGCGACAGCTTTATGAGGAGCATCAGCACTGCTCTGCCTGAGCAGAACCATCACCGCCATAGGTTGTCAAATAACCCGGATTTAACCCACACAGGTAAGTCCAATGGGGTGCAGGCATGTCCTCTATGCTTACAGCTTCCCGTGGGTGTTGGTTTGATACCGTTTGGGGACAGCCAAGGAGGCATCTGCAGGCAACAAAGGTAGGTGTGTGCTTGTGTGTGTGTTTCCTATGCAGATCCTAAGCCCAGTGTCACATGCAAGTAGGAGGAGTAAGAAGGGTTCCTGGCAAATCCGGGTTATGGATTGCATTTAAAAAGGCCCCGTGGGAGTGCAATGGGCCCCTGTCTTGCTGCTTAGCAATAATGGTATGGGTTTAGGTTCTGCTGTGTGTACTGGTGGTTGACTGCCCCCCAGCCCAGAGTGTGCATGGAAAATTGTCTGGCAGCCTCCCTGACAGCAAGCAGTGATAGTGCCCATGAAGGGGACCTTGTTGGGCCCGCCCCTTTCACGGTTATCGCTTCTCGGCCTTTTGGCTAAGATCAAGTGTAGTATCTGTTCTTATCAGTTTAATATCTGATACGTCCCCTATCTGGGGACCATATATTAAATGGATTTTTGAGAACGGGGGCCGATTTCGAAGCTTGCTTCCGTCGCCCTATGCATTGACCCGATATGGCAGTATCTTCGGGTACAGTGCACCACCCCCTTACAGGGTTAAAAAGAAAGATTCCTACTTTCATTGCTACCTGCTTGCTGGCTAGCCAGCTAGCCAGCCCTGTGGGCCTTGCTGCTGCTGCAGCCAAAAAACAAAAGGTGGTGCTGCTGCTGCTTCTGCTGCTTCTGCTTCTGCTTGTGTCTGGCCCCTGTTGGAGCGTCCAGGCACAGGACTTCTGCTGCTGCTGACTAAATGGCCTCCTTAATTGGATCATTTGAGTAGCCAGCACACCTGTGCAGGTAGGGCATGACATGATAGGCAGCTGCCTTGATAGCGGGTGGGTGCTGAATGTTCCTAATTGACAAAATAAGATTAATGCTTATGAAGAAATATAAAATCTCATCCCTTCCCCAATATCGCGCCACACCCCTACCCCTTAATTCCCTGGTTGAACGTGATGGACATATGTCTTTTTTCGACCGTACTAACTATGTAACTATGTAACATAACATGGGGGGGGGGGTCTCCTGGCTGTTCACACAGGTGTGTCATTGCTGTACATTGACCATGCATTGCTTCTGTGGTATTGCAAAGGCAAAGACAAATGCTTCCAGCCATCCATTGCACTAATGGATTGGTCATCAGCTGGCTGTCTATGTCCCGCATCAATATAGACCAAAGTACAGAGGGTTAGGCTATGCTATTGTGCACCTACCTGATGCATCAGAAGGTGCGAGGCCCTTGCTAAATTCTGTGCACAGACTTTGAGATCTATGCTTTAGACTGTATCTAAACCTGCTCCAACATGGACTGACATTCTGGCCTACTTTCAGCCGATGCGACTTGTCTGTCGCTGAACAGTCGCTTTTTATGTATTCAGCACCTATGTATAATGTTGTAAAAATGCTCTAGAAGCTAAAGTCGCAGAAATGTCACACATATTTGGCCTGCAACTTTCTGTGCGACAAATTCAGACAGGAAAAATCAGTATAAATCCTTAGAAAATTATCCCCCAGTGTCTCCATCTGCTGGCGGTATTGAATAAGCATTGCTGCACTGATGGGGTATGCATTAGACGAAAAAAAAGAAGAAAAAGAAGAATAATACGCCCAGAAAAGAGGTGAAAAGGAGAAAAACGTAAAAAAACGTGAAAAAAAAGTAAGAGGAAGAGAAGGGAAAAAAAGGTGGAAATGGGTTTAAAAGTGATTTCGGCGGAGAATATATATATATATATATATATATATATATATATATATATATATATGCGCACACACACACATAGATATAAACGTATTCTCCGTTGAGATATTGCAGCCGCTGCTGTGTCCAGGCCCAGGAGCCTTAGCACTGTGCTGTGATGTCACTCAATACCACTGACATCACTAGGTGTAAACAACATCTCTCCTTTGCTGTGTATGTGACTATGGAGCTGTTTGGTGATGTCGTCTATTACGGCCTTCATAGAAGCAACAGTAGATTGTTGCATCCATCTTGAACCCTCAGAACTACAGTGCTATGATGTCACTCACTTCCACAGGCCTTGCAGAGTGTAAACAACAACAACCCAGCTTTGTTGTGTATGTAACCAAAGGGATTTGTGATGTCACCTAGAACCTTCACAGCAGCGACAGCTTTATGAGGAGCATCAGCACTGCTCTGCCTGAGCAGAACCATCACCGCCATAGGTTGTCAAATAACCCGGATTTAACCCACACAGGTAAGTCCAATGGGGTGCAGGCATGTCCTCTATGCTTACAGCTTCCCGTGGGTGTTGGTTTGATACCGTTTGGGGACAGCCAAGGAGGCATCTGCAGGCAACAAAGGTAGGTGTGTGCTTGTGTGTGTGTTTCCTATGCAGATCCTAAGCCCTGTGTCACATGCAAGTAGGAGGAGTAAGAAGGGTTCCTGGCAAATCCGGGTTATGGATTGCATTTAAAAAGGCCCCGTGGGAGTGCAATGGGCCCCTGTCTTGCTGCTTAGCAATAATGGTATGGGTTTAGGTTCTGCTGTGTGTACTGGTGGTTGACTGCCCCCCAGCCCAGAGTGTGCATGGAAAATTGTCTGGCAGCCTCCCTGACAGCAAGCAGTGATAGTGCCCATGAAGGGGACCTTGTTGGGCCCGCCCCTTTCACGGTTATCGCTTCTCGGCCTTTTGGCTAAGATCAAGTGTAGTATCTGTTCTTATCAGTTTAATATCTGATACGTCCCCTATCTGGGGACCATATATTAAATGGATTTTTGAGAACGGGGGCCGATTTCGAAGCTTGCTTCCGTCGCCCTATGCATTGACCCGATATGGCAGTATCTTCGGGTACAGTGCACCACCCCCTTACAGGGTTAAAAAGAAAGATTCCTACTTTCATTGCTACCTGCTTGCTGGCTAGCCAGCTAGCCAGCCCTGTGGGCCTTGCTGCTGCTGCAGCCAAAAAACAAAAGGTGGTGCTGCTGCTGCTTCTGCTGCTTCTGCTTCTGCTTGTGTCTGGCCCCTGTTGGAGCGTCCAGGCACAGGACTTCTGCTGCTGCTGACTAAATGGCCTCCTTAATTGGATCATTTGAGTAGCCAGCACACCTGTGCAGGTAGGGCATGACATGATAGGCAGCTGCCTTGATAGCGGGTGGGTGCTGAATGTTCCTAATTGACAAAATAAGATTAATGCTTATGAAGAAATATAAAATCTCATCCCTTCCCCAATATCGCGCCACACCCCTACCCCTTAATTCCCTGGTTGAACGTGATGGACATATGTCTTTTTTCGACCGTACTAACTATGTAACTATGTAACATAACATGGGGGGGGGGGGGGGGGGGGTCTCCTGGCTGTTCACACAGGTGTGTCATTGCTGTACATTGACCATGCATTGCTTCTGTGGTATTGCAAAGGCAAAGACAAATGCTTCCAGCCATCCATTGCACTAATGGATTGGTCATCAGCTGGCTGTCTATGTCCCGCATCAATATAGACCAAAGTACAGAGGGTTAGGCTATGCTATTGTGCACCTACCTGATGCATCAGAAGGTGCGAGGCCCTTGCTAAATTCTGTGCACAGACTTTGAGATCTATGCTTTAGACTGTATCTAAACCTGCTCCAACATGGACTGACATTCTGGCCTACTTTCAGCCGATGCGACTTGTCTGTCGCTGAACAGTCGCTTTTTATGTATTCAGCACCTATGTATAATGTTGTAAAAATGCTCTAGAAGCTAAAGTCGCAGAAATGTCACACATATTTGGCCTGCAACTTTCTGTGCGACAAATTCAGACAGGAAAAATCAGTATAAATCCTTAGAAAATTATCCCCCAGTGTCTCCATCTGCTGGCGGTATTGAATAAGCATTGCTGCACTGATGGGGTATGCATTAGACGAAAAAAAAGAAGAAAAAGAAGAATAATACGCCCAGAAAAGAGGCGAAAAGGAGAAAAACGTAAAAAAACGTGAAAAAAAAGTAAGAGGAAGAGAAGGGAAAAAAAGGTGGAAATGGGTTTAAAAGTGATTTCGGCGGAGAAATATATATATATATATATATATATATATATATATATATATATATATGCGCACACACACACATAGATATAAACGTATTCTCCGTTGAGATATTGCAGCCGCTGCTGTGTCCAGGCCCAGGAGCCTTAGCACTGTGCTGTGATGTCACTCAATACCACTGACATCACTAGGTGTAAACAACATCTCTCCTTTGCTGTGTATGTGACTATGGAGCTGTTTGGTGATGTCGTCTATTACGGCCTTCATAGAAGCAACAGGAGATTGTTGCATCCATCTTGAACCCTCAGAACTACAGTGCTATGATGTCACTCACTTCCACAGGCCTTGCAGAGTGTAAACAACAACAACCCAGCTTTGTTGTGTATGTAACCAAAGGGATTTGTGATGTCACCTAGAACCTTCACAGCAGCGACAGCTTTATGAGGAGCATCAGCACTGCTCTGCCTGAGCAGAACCATCACCGCCATAGGTTGTCAAATAACCCGGATTTAACCCACACAGGTAAGTCCAATGGGGTGCAGGCATGTCCTCTATGCTTACAGCTTCCCGTGGGTGTTGGTTTGATACCGTTTGGGGACAGCCAAGGAGGCATCTGCAGGCAACAAAGGTAGGTGTGTGCTTGTGTGTGTGTTTCCTATGCAGATCCTAAGCCCAGTGTCACATGCAAGTAGGAGGAGTAAGAAGGGTTCCTGGCAAATCCGGGTTATGGATTGCATTTAAAAAGGCCCCGTGGGAGTGCAATGGGCCCCTGTCTTGCTGCTTAGCAATAATGGTATGGGTTTAGGTTCTGCTGTGTGTACTGGTGGTTGACTGCCCCCCAGCCCAGAGTGTGCATGGAAAATTGTCTGGCAGCCTCCCTGACAGCAAGCAGTGATAGTGCCCATGAAGGGGACCTTGTTGGGCCCGCCCCTTTCACGGTTATCGCTTCTCGGCCTTTTGGCTAAGATCAAGTGTAGTATCTGTTCTTATCAGTTTAATATCTGATACGTCCCCTATCTGGGGACCATATATTAAATGGATTTTTGAGAACGGGGGCCGATTTCGAAGCTTGCTTCCGTCGCCCTATGCATTGACCCGATATGGCAGTATCTTCGGGTACAGTGCACCACCCCCTTACAGGGTTAAAAAGAAAGATTCCTACTTTCATTGCTACCTGCTTGCTGGCTAGCCAGCTAGCCAGCCCTGTGGGCCTTGCTGCTGCTGCAGCCAAAAAACAAAAGGTGGTGCTGCTGCTGCTTCTGCTGCTTCTGCTGCTTCTGCTTCTGCTTGTGTCTGGCCCCTGTTGGAGCGTCCAGGCACAGGACTTCTGCTGCTGCTGACTAAATGGCCTCCTTAATTGGATCATTTGAGTAGCCAGCACACCTGTGCAGGTAGGGCATGACATGATAGGCAGCTGCCTTGATAGCGGGTGGGTGCTGAATGTTCCTAATTGACAAAATAAGATTAATGCTTATGAAGAAATATAAAATCTCATCCCTTCCCCAATATCGCGCCACACCCCTACCCCTTAATTCCCTGGTTGAACGTGATGGACATATGTCTTTTTTCGACCGTACTAACTATGTAACTATGTAACATAACATGGGGGGGGGGGGGGGTCTCCTGGCTGTTCACACAGGTGTGTCATTGCTGTACATTGACCATGCATTGCTTCTGTGGTATTGCAAAGGCAAAGACAAATGCTTCCAGCCATCCATTGCACTAATGGATTGGTCATCAGCTGGCTGTCTATGTCCCGCATCAATATAGACCAAAGTACAGAGGGTTAGGCTATGCTATTGTGCACCTACCTGATGCATCAGAAGGTGCGAGGCCCTTGCTAAATTCTGTGCACAGACTTTGAGATCTATGCTTTAGACTGTATCTAAACCTGCTCCAACATGGACTGACATTCTGGCCTACTTTCAGCCGATGCGACTTGTCTGTCGCTGAACAGTCGCTTTTTATGTATTCAGCACCTATGTATAATGTTGTAAAAATGCTCTAGAAGCTAAAGTCGCAGAAATGTCACACATATTTGGCCTGCAACTTTCTGTGCGACAAATTCAGACAGGAAAAATCAGTATAAATCCTTAGAAAATTATCCCCCAGTGTCTCCATCTGCTGGCGGTATTGAATAAGCATTGCTGCACTGATGGGGTATGCATTAGACGAAAAAAAAGAAGAAAAAGAAGAATAATACGCCCAGAAAAGAGGCGAAAAGGAGAAAAACGTAAAAAAACGTGAAAAAAAAGTAAGAGGAAGAGAAGGGAAAAAAAGGTGGAAATGGGTTTAAAAGTGATTTCGGCGGAGAATATATATATATATATATATATATATATATATATATATATATATATATATGCGCACACACACACATAGATATAAACGTATTCTCCGTTGAGATATTGCAGCCGCTGCTGTGTCCAGGCCCAGGAGCCTTAGCACTGTGCTGTGATGTCACTCAATACCACTGACATCACTAGGTGTAAACAACATCTCTCCTTTGCTGTGTATGTGACTATGGAGCTGTTTGGTGATGTCGTCTATTACGGCCTTCATAGAAGCAACAGGAGATTGTTGCATCCATCTTGAACCCTCAGAACTACAGTGCTATGATGTCACTCACTTCCACAGGCCTTGCAGAGTGTAAACAACAACAACCCAGCTTTGTTGTGTATGTAACCAAAGGGATTTGTGATGTCACCTAGAACCTTCACAGCAGCGACAGCTTTATGAGGAGCATCAGCACTGCTCTGCCTGAGCAGAACCATCACCGCCATAGGTTGTCAAATAACCCGGATTTAACCCACACAGGTAAGTCCAATGGGGTGCAGGCATGTCCTCTATGCTTACAGCTTCCCGTGGGTGTTGGTTTGATACCGTTTGGGGACAGCCAAGGAGGCATCTGCAGGCAACAAAGGTAGGTGTGTGCTTGTGTGTGTGTTTCCTATGCAGATCCTAAGCCCAGTGTCACATGCAAGTAGGAGGAGTAAGAAGGGTTCCTGGCAAATCCGGGTTATGGATTGCATTTAAAAAGGCCCCGTGGGAGTGCAATGGGCCCCTGTCTTGCTGCTTAGCAATAATGGTATGGGTTTAGGTTCTGCTGTGTGTACTGGTGGTTGACTGCCCCCCAGCCCAGAGTGTGCATGGAAAATTGTCTGGCAGCCTCCCTGACAGCAAGCAGTGATAGTGCCCATGAAGGGGACCTTGTTGGGCCCGCCCCTTTCACGGTTATCGCTTCTCGGCCTTTTGGCTAAGATCAAGTGTAGTATCTGTTCTTATCAGTTTAATATCTGATACGTCCCCTATCTGGGGACCATATATTAAATGGATTTTTGAGAACGGGGGCCGATTTCGAAGCTTGCTTCCGTCGCCCTATGCATTGACCCGATATGGCAGTATCTTCGGGTACAGTGCACCACCCCCTTACAGGGTTAAAAAGAAAGATTCCTACTTTCATTGCTACCTGCTTGCTGGCTAGCCAGCTAGCCAGCCCTGTGGGCCTTGCTGCTGCTGCAGCCAAAAAACAAAAGGTGGTGCTGCTGCTGCTTCTGCTGCTTCTGCTTCTGCTTGTGTCTGGCCCCTGTTGGAGCGTCCAGGCACAGGACTTCTGCTGCTGCTGACTAAATGGCCTCCTTAATTGGATCATTTGAGTAGCCAGCACACCTGTGCAGGTAGGGCATGACATGATAGGCAGCTGCCTTGATAGCGGGTGGGTGCTGAATGTTCCTAATTGACAAAATAAGATTAATGCTTATGAAGAAATATAAAATCTCATCCCTTCCCCAATATCGCGCCACACCCCTACCCCTTAATTCCCTGGTTGAACGTGATGGACATATGTCTTTTTTCGACCGTACTAACTATGTAACTATGTAACATAACATGGGGGGGGGGGGGGGGGGGTCTCCTGGCTGTTCACACAGGTGTGTCATTGCTGTACATTGACCATGCATTGCTTCTGTGGTATTGCAAAGGCAAAGACAAATGCTTCCAGCCATCCATTGCACTAATGGATTGGTCATCAGCTGGCTGTCTATGTCCCGCATCAATATAGACCAAAGTACAGAGGGTTAGGCTATGCTATTGTGCACCTACCTGATGCATCAGAAGGTGCGAGGCCCTTGCTAAATTCTGTGCACAGACTTTGAGATCTATGCTTTAGACTGTATCTAAACCTGCTCCAACATGGACTGACATTCTGGCCTACTTTCAGCCGATGCGACTTGTCTGTCGCTGAACAGTCGCTTTTTATGTATTCAGCACCTATGTATAATGTTGTAAAAATGCTCTAGAAGCTAAAGTCGCAGAAATGTCACACATATTTGGCCTGCAACTTTCTGTGCGACAAATTCAGACAGGAAAAATCAGTATAAATCCTTAGAAAATTATCCCCCAGTGTCTCCATCTGCTGGCGGTATTGAATAAGCATTGCTGCACTGATGGGGTATGCATTAGACGAAAAAAAAGAAGAAAAAGAAGAATAATACGCCCAGAAAAGAGGCGAAAAGGAGAAAAACGTAAAAAAACGTGAAAAAAAAGTAAGAGGAAGAGAAGGGAAAAAAAGGTGGAAATGGGTTTAAAAGTGATTTCGGCGGAGAAATATATATATATATATATATATATATATATATATATATATATGCGCACACACACACATAGATATAAACGTATTCTCCGTTGAGATATTGCAGCCGCTGCTGTGTCCAGGCCCAGGAGCCTTAGCACTGTGCTGTGATGTCACTCAATACCACTGACATCACTAGGTGTAAACAACATCTCTCCTTTGCTGTGTATGTGACTATGGAGCTGTTTGGTGATGTCGTCTATTACGGCCTTCATAGAAGCAACAGGAGATTGTTGCATCCATCTTGAACCCTCAGAACTACAGTGCTATGATGTCACTCACTTCCACAGGCCTTGCAGAGTGTAAACAACAACAACCCAGCTTTGTTGTGTATGTAACCAAAGGGATTTGTGATGTCACCTAGAACCTTCACAGCAGCGACAGCTTTATGAGGAGCATCAGCACTGCTCTGCCTGAGCAGAACCATCACCGCCATAGGTTGTCAAATAACCCGGATTTAACCCACACAGGTAAGTCCAATGGGGTGCAGGCATGTCCTCTATGCTTACAGCTTCCCGTGGGTGTTGGTTTGATACCGTTTGGGGACAGCCAAGGAGGCATCTGCAGGCAACAAAGGTAGGTGTGTGCTTGTGTGTGTGTTTCCTATGCAGATCCTAAGCCCAGTGTCACATGCAAGTAGGAGGAGTAAGAAGGGTTCCTGGCAAATCCGGGTTATGGATTGCATTTAAAAAGGCCCCGTGGGAGTGCAATGGGCCCCTGTCTTGCTGCTTAGCAATAATGGTATGGGTTTAGGTTCTGCTGTGTGTACTGGTGGTTGACTGCCCCCCAGCCCAGAGTGTGCATGGAAAATTGTCTGGCAGCCTCCCTGACAGCAAGCAGTGATAGTGCCCATGAAGGGGACCTTGTTGGGCCCGCCCCTTTCACGGTTATCGCTTCTCGGCCTTTTGGCTAAGATCAAGTGTAGTATCTGTTCTTATCAGTTTAATATCTGATACGTCCCCTATCTGGGGACCATATATTAAATGGATTTTTGAGAACGGGGGCCGATTTCGAAGCTTGCTTCCGTCGCCCTATGCATTGACCCGATATGGCAGTATCTTCGGGTACAGTGCACCACCCCCTTACAGGGTTAAAAAGAAAGATTCCTACTTTCATTGCTACCTGCTTGCTGGCTAGCCAGCTAGCCAGCCCTGTGGGCCTTGCTGCTGCTGCAGCCAAAAAACAAAAGGTGGTGCTGCTGCTGCTTCTGCTGCTTCTGCTTCTGCTTGTGTCTGGCCCCTGTTGGAGCGTCCAGGCACAGGACTTCTGCTGCTGCTGACTAAATGGCCTCCTTAATTGGATCATTTGAGTAGCCAGCACACCTGTGCAGGTAGGGCATGACATGATAGGCAGCTGCCTTGATAGCGGGTGGGTGCTGAATGTTCCTAATTGACAAAATAAGATTAATGCTTATGAAGAAATATAAAATCTCATCCCTTCCCCAATATCGCGCCACACCCCTACCCCTTAATTCCCTGGTTGAACGTGATGGACATATGTCTTTTTTCGACCGTACTAACTATGTAACTATGTAACATAACATGGGGGGGGGGGGGGGGTCTCCTGGCTGTTCACACAGGTGTGTCATTGCTGTACATTGACCATGCATTGCTTCTGTGGTATTGCAAAGGCAAAGACAAATGCTTCCAGCCATCCATTGCACTAATGGATTGGTCATCAGCTGGCTGTCTATGTCCCGCATCAATATAGACCAAAGTACAGAGGGTTAGGCTATGCTATTGTGCACCTACCTGATGCATCAGAAGGTGCGAGGCCCTTGCTAAATTCTGTGCACAGACTTTGAGATCTATGCTTTAGACTGTATCTAAACCTGCTCCAACATGGACTGACATTCTGGCCTACTTTCAGCCGATGCGACTTGTCTGTCGCTGAACAGTCGCTTTTTATGTATTCAGCACCTATGTATAATGTTGTAAAAATGCTCTAGAAGCTAAAGTCGCAGAAATGTCACACATATTTGGCCTGCAACTTTCTGTGCGACAAATTCAGACAGGAAAAATCAGTATAAATCCTTAGAAAATTATCCCCCAGTGTCTCCATCTGCTGGCGGTATTGAATAAGCATTGCTGCACTGATGGGGTATGCATTAGACGAAAAAAAAGAAGAAAAAGAAGAATAATACGCCCAGAAAAGAGGCGAAAAGGAGAAAAACGTAAAAAAACGTGAAAAAAAAGTAAGAGGAAGAGAAGGGAAAAAAAGGTGGAAATGGGTTTAAAAGTGATTTCGGCGGAGAAATATATATATATATATATATATATATATATATATATATATATATATGCGCACACACACACATAGATATAAACGTATTCTCCGTTGAGATATTGCAGCCGCTGCTGTGTCCAGGCCCAGGAGCCTTAGCACTGTGCTGTGATGTCACTCAATACCACTGACATCACTAGGTGTAAACAACATCTCTCCTTTGCTGTGTATGTGACTATGGAGCTGTTTGGTGATGTCGTCTATTACGGCCTTCATAGAAGCAACAGGAGATTGTTGCATCCATCTTGAACCCTCAGAACTACAGTGCTATGATGTCACTCACTTCCACAGGCCTTGCAGAGTGTAAACAACAACAACCCAGCTTTGTTGTGTATGTAACCAAAGGGATTTGTGATGTCACCTAGAACCTTCACAGCAGCGACAGCTTTATGAGGAGCATCAGCACTGCTCTGCCTGAGCAGAACCATCACCGCCATAGGTTGTCAAATAACCCGGATTTAACCCACACAGGTAAGTCCAATGGGGTGCAGGCATGTCCTCTATGCTTACAGCTTCCCGTGGGTGTTGGTTTGATACCGTTTGGGGACAGCCAAGGAGGCATCTGCAGGCAACAAAGGTAGGTGTGTGCTTGTGTGTGTGTTTCCTATGCAGATCCTAAGCCCAGTGTCACATGCAAGTAGGAGGAGTAAGAAGGGTTCCTGGCAAATCCGGGTTATGGATTGCATTTAAAAAGGCCCCGTGGGAGTGCAATGGGCCCCTGTCTTGCTGCTTAGCAATAATGGTATGGGTTTAGGTTCTGCTGTGTGTACTGGTGGTTGACTGCCCCCCAGCCCAGAGTGTGCATGGAAAATTGTCTGGCAGCCTCCCTGACAGCAAGCAGTGATAGTGCCCATGAAGGGGACCTTGTTGGGCCCGCCCCTTTCACGGTTATCGCTTCTCGGCCTTTTGGCTAAGATCAAGTGTAGTATCTGTTCTTATCAGTTTAATATCTGATACGTCCCCTATCTGGGGACCATATATTAAATGGATTTTTGAGAACGGGGGCCGATTTCGAAGCTTGCTTCCGTCGCCCTATGCATTGACCCGATATGGCAGTATCTTCGGGTACAGTGCACCACCCCCTTACAGGGTTAAAAAGAAAGATTCCTACTTTCATTGCTACCTGCTTGCTGGCTAGCCAGCTAGCCAGCCCTGTGGGCCTTGCTGCTGCTGCAGCCAAAAAACAAAAGGTGGTGCTGCTGCTGCTTCTGCTGCTTCTGCTTCTGCTTGTGTCTGGCCCCTGTTGGAGCGTCCAGGCACAGGACTTCTGCTGCTGCTGACTAAATGGCCTCCTTAATTGGATCATTTGAGTAGCCAGCACACCTGTGCAGGTAGGGCATGACATGATAGGCAGCTGCCTTGATAGCGGGTGGGTGCTGAATGTTCCTAATTGACAAAATAAGATTAATGCTTATGAAGAAATATAAAATCTCATCCCTTCCCCAATATCGCGCCACACCCCTACCCCTTAATTCCCTGGTTGAACGTGATGGACATATGTCTTTTTTCGACCGTACTAACTATGTAACTATGTAACATAACATGGGGGGGGGGGGGGGGTCTCCTGGCTGTTCACACAGGTGTGTCATTGCTGTACATTGACCATGCATTGCTTCTGTGGTATTGCAAAGGCAAAGACAAATGCTTCCAGCCATCCATTGCACTAATGGATTGGTCATCAGCTGGCTGTCTATGTCCCGCATCAATATAGACCAAAGTACAGAGGGTTAGGCTATGCTATTGTGCACCTACCTGATGCATCAGAAGGTGCGAGGCCCTTGCTAAATTCTGTGCACAGACTTTGAGATCTATGCTTTAGACTGTATCTAAACCTGCTCCAACATGGACTGACATTCTGGCCTACTTTCAGCCGATGCGACTTGTCTGTCGCTGAACAGTCGCTTTTTATGTATTCAGCACCTATGTATAATGTTGTAAAAATGCTCTAGAAGCTAAAGTCGCAGAAATGTCACACATATTTGGCCTGCAACTTTCTGTGCGACAAATTCAGACAGGAAAAATCAGTATAAATCCTTAGAAAATTATCCCCCAGTGTCTCCATCTGCTGGCGGTATTGAATAAGCATTGCTGCACTGATGGGGTATGCATTAGACGAAAAAAAAGAAGAAAAAGAAGAATAATACGCCCAGAAAAGAGGCGAAAAGGAGAAAAACGTAAAAAAACGTGAAAAAAAAGTAAGAGGAAGAGAAGGGAAAAAAAGGTGGAAATGGGTTTAAAAGTGATTTCGGCGGAGAAATATATATATATATATATATATATATATATATATATATATATATGCGCACACACACACATAGATATAAACGTATTCTCCGTTGAGATATTGCAGCCGCTGCTGTGTCCAGGCCCAGGAGCCTTAGCACTGTGCTGTGATGTCACTCAATACCACTGACATCACTAGGTGTAAACAACATCTCTCCTTTGCTGTGTATGTGACTATGGAGCTGTTTGGTGATGTCGTCTATTACGGCCTTCATAGAAGCAACAGGAGATTGTTGCATCCATCTTGAACCCTCAGAACTACAGTGCTATGATGTCACTCACTTCCACAGGCCTTGCAGAGTGTAAACAACAACAACCCAGCTTTGTTGTGTATGTAACCAAAGGGATTTGTGATGTCACCTAGAACCTTCACAGCAGCGACAGCTTTATGAGGAGCATCAGCACTGCTCTGCCTGAGCAGAACCATCACCGCCATAGGTTGTCAAATAACCCGGATTTAACCCACACAGGTAAGTCCAATGGGGTGCAGGCATGTCCTCTATGCTTACAGCTTCCCGTGGGTGTTGGTTTGATACCGTTTGGGGACAGCCAAGGAGGCATCTGCAGGCAACAAAGGTAGGTGTGTGCTTGTGTGTGTGTTTCCTATGCAGATCCTAAGCCCAGTGTCACATGCAAGTAGGAGGAGTAAGAAGGGTTCCTGGCAAATCCGGGTTATGGATTGCATTTAAAAAGGCCCCGTGGGAGTGCAATGGGCCCCTGTCTTGCTGCTTAGCAATAATGGTATGGGTTTAGGTTCTGCTGTGTGTACTGGTGGTTGACTGCCCCCCAGCCCAGAGTGTGCATGGAAAATTGTCTGGCAGCCTCCCTGACAGCAAGCAGTGATAGTGCCCATGAAGGGGACCTTGTTGGGCCCGCCCCTTTCACGGTTATCGCTTCTCGGCCTTTTGGCTAAGATCAAGTGTAGTATCTGTTCTTATCAGTTTAATATCTGATACGTCCCCTATCTGGGGACCATATATTAAATGGATTTTTGAGAACGGGGGCCGATTTCGAAGCTTGCTTCCGTCGCCCTATGCATTGACCCGATATGGCAGTATCTTCGGGTACAGTGCACCACCCCCTTACAGGGTTAAAAAGAAAGATTCCTACTTTCATTGCTACCTGCTTGCTGGCTAGCCAGCTAGCCAGCCCTGTGGGCCTTGCTGCTGCTGCAGCCAAAAAACAAAAGGTGGTGCTGCTGCTGCTTCTGCTGCTTCTGCTTCTGCTTGTGTCTGGCCCCTGTTGGAGCGTCCAGGCACAGGACTTCTGCTGCTGCTGACTAAATGGCCTCCTTAATTGGATCATTTGAGTAGCCAGCACACCTGTGCAGGTAGGGCATGACATGATAGGCAGCTGCCTTGATAGCGGGTGGGTGCTGAATGTTCCTAATTGACAAAATAAGATTAATGCTTATGAAGAAATATAAAATCTCATCCCTTCCCCAATATCGCGCCACACCCCTACCCCTTAATTCCCTGGTTGAACGTGATGGACATATGTCTTTTTTCGACCGTACTAACTATGTAACTATGTAACATAACATGGGGGGGGGGGGGGTCTCCTGGCTGTTCACACAGGTGTGTCATTGCTGTACATTGACCATGCATTGCTTCTGTGGTATTGCAAAGGCAAAGACAAATGCTTCCAGCCATCCATTGCACTAATGGATTGGTCATCAGCTGGCTGTCTATGTCCCGCATCAATATAGACCAAAGTACAGAGGGTTAGGCTATGCTATTGTGCACCTACCTGATGCATCAGAAGGTGCGAGGCCCTTGCTAAATTCTGTGCACAGACTTTGAGATCTATGCTTTAGACTGTATCTAAACCTGCTCCAACATGGACTGACATTCTGGCCTACTTTCAGCCGATGCGACTTGTCTGTCGCTGAACAGTCGCTTTTTATGTATTCAGCACCTATGTATAATGTTGTAAAAATGCTCTAGAAGCTAAAGTCGCAGAAATGTCACACATATTTGGCCTGCAACTTTCTGTGCGACAAATTCAGACAGGAAAAATCAGTATAAATCCTTAGAAAATTATCCCCCAGTGTCTCCATCTGCTGGCGGTATTGAATAAGCATTGCTGCACTGATGGGGTATGCATTAGACGAAAAAAAAGAAGAAAAAGAAGAATAATACGCCCAGAAAAGAGGCGAAAAGGAGAAAAACGTAAAAAAACGTGAAAAAAAAGTAAGAGGAAGAGAAGGGAAAAAAAGGTGGAAATGGGTTTAAAAGTGATTTCGGCGGAGAAATATATATATATATATATATATATATATATATATATATATATATATATATATGCGCACACACACACATAGATATAAACGTATTCTCCGTTGAGATATTGCAGCCGCTGCTGTGTCCAGGCCCAGGAGCCTTAGCACTGTGCTGTGATGTCACTCAATACCACTGACATCACTAGGTGTAAACAACATCTCTCCTTTGCTGTGTATGTGACTATGGAGCTGTTTGGTGATGTCGTCTATTACGGCCTTCATAGAAGCAACAGGAGATTGTTGCATCCATCTTGAACCCTCAGAACTACAGTGCTATGATGTCACTCACTTCCACAGGCCTTGCAGAGTGTAAACAACAACAACCCAGCTTTGTTGTGTATGTAACCAAAGGGATTTGTGATGTCACCTAGAACCTTCACAGCAGCGACAGCTTTATGAGGAGCATCAGCACTGCTCTGCCTGAGCAGAACCATCACCGCCATAGGTTGTCAAATAACCCGGATTTAACCCACACAGGAAAGTCCAATGGGGTGCAGGCATGTCCTCTATGCTTACAGCTTCCCGTGGGTGTTGGTTTGATACCGTTTGGGGACAGCCAAGGAGGCATCTGCAGGCAACAAAGGTAGGTGTGTGCTTGTGTGTGTGTTTCCTATGCAGATCCTAAGCCCAGTGTCACATGCAAGTAGGAGGAGTAAGAAGGGTTCCTGGCAAATCCGGGTTATGGATTGCATTTAAAAAGGCCCCGTGGGAGTGCAATGGGCCCCTGTCTTGCTGCTTAGCAATAATGGTATGGGTTTAGGTTCTGCTGTGTGTACTGGTGGTTGACTGCCCCCCAGCCCAGAGTGTGCATGGAAAATTGTCTGGCAGCCTCCCTGACAGCAAGCAGTGATAGTGCCCATGAAGGGGACCTTGTTGGGCCCGCCCCTTTCACGGTTATCGCTTCTCGGCCTTTTGGCTAAGATCAAGTGTAGTATCTGTTCTTATCAGTTTAATATCTGATACGTCCCCTATCTGGGGACCATATATTAAATGGATTTTTGAGAACGGGGGCCGATTTCGAAGCTTGCTTCCGTCGCCCTTTGCATTGACCCGATATGGCAGTATCTTCGGGTACAGTGCACCACCCCCTTACAGGGTTAAAAAGAAAGATTCCTACTTTCATTGCTACCTGCTTGCTGGCTAGCCAGCTAGCCAGCCCTGTGGGCCTTGCTGCTGCTGCAGCCAAAAAACAAAAGGTGGTGCTGCTGCTGCTTCTGCTGCTTCTGCTTCTGCTTGTGTCTGGCCCCTGTTGGAGCGTCCAGGCACAGGACTTCTGCTGCTGCTGACTAAATGGCCTCCTTAATTGGATCATTTGAGTAGCCAGCACACCTGTGCAGGTAGGGCATGACATGATAGGCAGCTGCCTTGATAGCGGGTGGGTGCTGAATGTTCCTAATTGACAAAATAAGATTAATGCTTATGAAGAAATATAAAATCTCATCCCTTCCCCAATATCGCGCCACACCCCTACCCCTTAATTCCCTGGTTGAACGTGATGGACATATGTCTTTTTTCGACCGTACTAACTATGTAACTATGTAACATAACATGGGGGGGGGGGGGTCTCCTGGCTGTTCACACAGGTGTGTCATTGCTGTACATTGACCATGCATTGCTTCTGTGGTATTGCAAAGGCAAAGACAAATGCTTCCAGCCATCCATTGCACTAATGGATTGGTCATCAGCTGGCTGTCTATGTCCCGCATCAATATAGACCAAAGTACAGAGGGTTAGGCTATGCTATTGTGCACCTACCTGATGCATCAGAAGGTGCGAGGCCCTTGCTAAATTCTGTGCACAGACTTTGAGATCTATGCTTTAGACTGTATCTAAACCTGCTCCAACATGGACTGACATTCTGGCCTACTTTCAGCCGATGCGACTTGTCTGTCGCTGAACAGTCGCTTTTTATGTATTCAGCACCTATGTATAATGTTGTAAAAATGCTCTAGAAGCTAAAGTCGCAGAAATGTCACACATATTTGGCCTGCAACTTTCTGTGCGACAAATTCAGACAGGAAAAATCAGTATAAATCCTTAGAAAATTATCCCCCAGTGTCTCCATCTGCTGGCGGTATTGAATAAGCATTGCTGCACTGATGGGGTATGCATTAGACGAAAAAAAAGAAGAAAAAGAAGAATAATACGCCCAGAAAAGAGGCGAAAAGGAGAAAAACGTAAAAAAACGTGAAAAAAAAGTAAGAGGAAGAGAAGGGAAAAAAAGGTGGAAATGGGTTTAAAAGTGATTTCGGCGGAGAAATATATATATATATATATATATATATATATATATATATGCGCACACACACACATAGATATAAACGTATTCTCCGTTGAGATATTGCAGCCGCTGCTGTGTCCAGGCCCAGGAGCCTTAGCACTGTGCTGTGATGTCACTCAATACCACTGACATCACTAGGTGTAAACAACATCTCTCCTTTGCTGTGTATGTGACTATGGAGCTGTTTGGTGATGTCGTCTATTACGGCCTTCATAGAAGCAACAGGAGATTGTTGCATCCATCTTGAACCCTCAGAACTACAGTGCTATGATGTCACTCACTTCCACAGGCCTTGCAGAGTGTAAACAACAACAACCCAGCTTTGTTGTGTATGTAACCAAAGGGATTTGTGATGTCACCTAGAACCTTCACAGCAGCGACAGCTTTATGAGGAGCATCAGCACTGCTCTGCCTGAGCAGAACCATCACCGCCATAGGTTGTCAAATAACCCGGATTTAACCCACACAGGTAAGTCCAATGGGGTGCAGGCATGTCCTCTATGCTTACAGCTTCCCGTGGGTGTTGGTTTGATACCGTTTGGGGACAGCCAAGGAGGCATCTGCAGGCAACAAAGGTAGGTGTGTGCTTGTGTGTGTGTTTCCTATGCAGATCCTAAGCCCAGTGTCACATGCAAGTAGGAGGAGTAAGAAGGGTTCCTGGCAAATCCGGGTTATGGATTGCATTTAAAAAGGCCCCGTGGGAGTGCAATGGGCCCCTGTCTTGCTGCTTAGCAATAATGGTATGGGTTTAGGTTCTGCTGTGTGTACTGGTGGTTGACTGCCCCCCAGCCCAGAGTGTGCATGGAAAATTGTCTGGCAGCCTCCCTGACAGCAAGCAGTGATAGTGCCCATGAAGGGGACCTTGTTGGGCCCGCCCCTTTCACGGTTATCGCTTCTCGGCCTTTTGGCTAAGATCAAGTGTAGTTCTGCTCACTTGGTCTGGCCAGAGGGTGTCTGGGGTACCCGGCTCCTTTGCCTGGGGGGATCGTCCTTCTTAACGGAGGGACTTCACCCCCCTGCTGCTATTAGGGAGCCGGCTTAGTCCCCAGACAACGGGGAGCGATCACCACCACCTACCTGCTTACAGTGGGGGAGGTGTTTATCCTGATGGACATGGCTGGATCAAGTGGAGCATCATCAGAAGGCATCCCTGAGTATGCTAAGCTCAGAAATGGAGTTCGGATTTCCTTATTGGATACCTGCAAGAGAGGAAAAGGATTAGGTTTCGTGGTCGAGGAGATCTTATTCAAGTTGCTGGAAATTAAGAAGGAACAAATCCTGTCTATGCTTGAATTCCCAAGAAATGGACACTACGATGTTATATTGGCTTCTGAAGAGGACTTTAATTTTTTTTGCAGCAAGTACCAGCAAAAGAAGGCCAATCCAGTTTTGGAGGGTGTGGAGGTGACCCCGCATTTTCCGAACCAGGAGAAAATATTGACGGTACGGATGTATAGCCCATATATACTGGAAAAAGACATTGAGACTTTTCTTTCTAGATTCTGTGACAATATTCTGTCAAAGGGAAAAGTCCTGAACCAATATGGCCTATGGACTACAAAATGGAAATTTAAAGTTAAATTTAAAAAGGAACCTGACGGTAAAGTGATTTATCCACCTGGGCGATTCAAAATTGGATCGGTCAATGGTGACTTGTTCTATTCAGGGATGGAGGAATTTTGCCGTAAATGTAAACAATACGGGCACGGGAAAGACCTATGTACTCACTCATGGTGCTATAAGTGCCAGGAGGGAGGTCATGAAGCAGACACCTGCAACAACAACAAAAAAAAGAAGTGTCATCTGTGCGGTGAGGAAGATCACCTGGTAAATGTATGTCCCAAGAAACAAACAACGAAAAAGGAAACAGCAGCTAAAAGGAGTAGGGAAGAAGAAGAAATTGGAGAACCTGAGTTGGAGGAAGTTCCAGCCAGAAAAGTGGCTGAAGAAAAGAAAAAGAAAGAAGAGGTTTATGTACCAATGGAATTTGGAGGTGTTTTGGATGGCATGTTGGAAAATATGCCAAAAAAGGAAAGAAGACCATTTGATATGGATTTAATGGAACTAAGGTCGAAATATGAAAATCGGTACGAGGAAGCTAGAGACAAAGTGTATTTTTCATTTCAAGCTGATATGGACAGATTTTTGGACACTTATAAAGTTCCATCTTGGTTGGGACTTCCGGTAAAAAGACAGATGATAAGAGGAACGATAAACCGTGGAATGATAGATTTCCTAATGGTATATGCCTGGAGAAATGGAATGTCTCTCTGATTAATTACTGGTGAAAGCAATGTTTGTTTGTTATTGTAAATGTGTGTTTTTTTTTTCTGGTTAAATCTTTTTTATTGATTTTATTTTGTGGTCATTAGTGTTAAGAAGAAATAAAAAAATGGGTTACCTGATGATGAGCAACAATCGAGTTCAAATAAGATCTTGGAACTCTGATTGAGTTTCTGAGGGCTAACTTAAAAAAAAATCTGTTCTTATCAGTTTAATATCTGATACGTCCCCTATCTGGGGACCATATATTAAATGGATTTTTGAGAACGGGGGCCGATTTCGAAGCTTGCTTCCGTCGCCCTATGCATTGACCCGATATGGCAGTATCTTCGGGTACAGTGCACCACCCCCTTACAGGGTTAAAAAGAAAGATTCCTACTTTCATTGCTACCTGCTTGCTGGCTAGCCAGCTAGCCAGCCCTGTGGGCCTTGCTGCTGCTGCAGCCAAAAAACAAAAGGTGGTGCTGCTGCTGCTTCTGCTGCTTCTGCTTCTGCTTGTGTCTGGCCCCTGTTGGAGCGTCCAGGCACAGGACTTCTGCTGCTGCTGACTAAATGGCCTCCTTAATTGGATCATTTGAGTAGCCAGCACACCTGTGCAGGTAGGGCATGACATGATAGGCAGCTGCCTTGATAGCGGGTGGGTGCTGAATGTTCCTAATTGACAAAATAAGATTAATGCTTATGAAGAAATATAAAATCTCATCCCTTCCCCAATATCGCGCCACACCCCTACCCCTTAATTCCCTGGTTGAACGTGATGGACATATGTCTTTTTTCGACCGTACTAACTATGTAACTATGTAACATAACATGGGGGGGGGGGGTCTCCTGGCTGTTCACACAGGTGTGTCATTGCTGTACATTGACCATGCATTGCTTCTGTGGTATTGCAAAGGCAAAGACAAATGCTTCCAGCCATCCATTGCACTAATGGATTGGTCATCAGCTGGCTGTCTATGTCCCGCATCAATATAGACCAAAGTACAGAGGGTTAGGCTATGCTATTGTGCACCTACCTGATGCATCAGAAGGTGCGAGGCCCTTGCTAAATTCTGTGCACAGACTTTGAGATCTATGCTTTAGACTGTATCTAAACCTGCTCCAACATGGACTGACATTCTGGCCTACTTTCAGCCGATGCGACTTGTCTGTCGCTGAACAGTCGCTTTTTATGTATTCAGCACCTATGTATAATGTTGTAAAAATGCTCTAGAAGCTAAAGTCGCAGAAATGTCACACATATTTGGCCTGCAACTTTCTGTGCGACAAATTCAGACAGGAAAAATCAGTATAAATCCTTAGAAAATTATCCCCCAGTGTCTCCATCTGCTGGCGGTATTGAATAAGCATTGCTGCACTGATGGGGTATGCATTAGACGAAAAAAAAGAAGAAAAAGAAGAATAATACGCCCAGAAAAGAGGCGAAAAGGAGAAAAACGTAAAAAAACGTGAAAAAAAAGTAAGAGGAAGAGAAGGGAAAAAAAGGTGGAAATGGGTTTAAAAGTGATTTCGGCGGAGAAATATATATATATATATATATATATATATATATATATATATGCGCACACACACACATAGATATAAACGTATTCTCCGTTGAGATATTGCAGCCGCTGCTGTGTCCAGGCCCAGGAGCCTTAGCACTGTGCTGTGATGTCACTCAATACCACTGACATCACTAGGTGTAAACAACATCTCTCCTTTGCTGTGTATGTGACTATGGAGCTGTTTGGTGATGTCGTCTATTACGGCCTTCATAGAAGCAACAGGAGATTGTTGCATCCATCTTGAACCCTCAGAACTACAGTGCTATGATGTCACTCACTTCCACAGGCCTTGCAGAGTGTAAACAACAACAACCCAGCTTTGTTGTGTATGTAACCAAAGGGATTTGTGATGTCACCTAGAACCTTCACAGCAGCGACAGCTTTATGAGGAGCATCAGCACTGCTCTGCCTGAGCAGAACCATCACCGCCATAGGTTGTCAAATAACCCGGATTTAACCCACACAGGTAAGTCCAATGGGGTGCAGGCATGTCCTCTATGCTTACAGCTTCCCGTGGGTGTTGGTTTGATACCGTTTGGGGACAGCCAAGGAGGCATCTGCAGGCAACAAAGGTAGGTGTGTGCTTGTGTGTGTGTTTCCTATGCAGATCCTAAGCCCAGTGTCACATGCAAGTAGGAGGAGTAAGAAGGGTTCCTGGCAAATCCGGGTTATGGATTGCATTTAAAAAGGCCCCGTGGGAGTGCAATGGGCCCCTGTCTTGCTGCTTAGCAATAATGGTATGGGTTTAGGTTCTGCTGTGTGTACTGGTGGTTGACTGCCCCCCAGCCCAGAGTGTGCATGGAAAATTGTCTGGCAGCCTCCCTGACAGCAAGCAGTGATAGTGCCCATGAAGGGGACCTTGTTGGGCCCGCCCCTTTCACGGTTATCGCTTCTCGGCCTTTTGGCTAAGATCAAGTGTAGTATCTGTTCTTATCAGTTTAATATCTGATACGTCCCCTATCTGGGGACCATATATTAAATGGATTTTTGAGAACGGGGGCCGATTTCGAAGCTTGCTTCCGTCGCCCTATGCATTGACCCGATATGGCAGTATCTTCGGGTACAGTGCACCACCCCCTTACAGGGTTAAAAAGAAAGATTCCTACTTTCATTGCTACCTGCTTGCTGGCTAGCCAGCTAGCCAGCCCTGTGGGCCTTGCTGCTGCTGCAGCCAAAAAACAAAAGGTGGTGCTGCTGCTGCTTCTGCTGCTTCTGCTTCTGCTTGTGTCTGGCCCCTGTTGGAGCGTCCAGGCACAGGACTTCTGCTGCTGCTGACTAAATGGCCTCCTTAATTGGATCATTTGAGTAGCCAGCACACCTGTGCAGGTAGGGCATGACATGATAGGCAGCTGCCTTGATAGCGGGTGGGTGCTGAATGTTCCTAATTGACAAAATAAGATTAATGCTTATGAAGAAATATAAAATCTCATCCCTTCCCCAATATCGCGCCACACCCCTACCCCTTAATTCCCTGGTTGAACGTGATGGACATATGTCTTTTTTCGACCGTACTAACTATGTAACTATGTAACATAACATGGGGGGGGGGGGGGGGGGGGTCTCCTGGCTGTTCACACAGGTGTGTCATTGCTGTACATTGACCATGCATTGCTTCTGTGGTATTGCAAAGGCAAAGACAAATGCTTCCAGCCATCCATTGCACTAATGGATTGGTCATCAGCTGGCTGTCTATGTCCCGCATCAATATAGACCAAAGTACAGAGGGTTAGGCTATGCTATTGTGCACCTACCTGATGCATCAGAAGGTGCGAGGCCCTTGCTAAATTCTGTGCACAGACTTTGAGATCTATGCTTTAGACTGTATCTAAACCTGCTCCAACATGGACTGACATTCTGGCCTACTTTCAGCCGATGCGACTTGTCTGTCGCTGAACAGTCGCTTTTTATGTATTCAGCACCTATGTATAATGTTGTAAAAATGCTCTAGAAGCTAAAGTCGCAGAAATGTCACACATATTTGGCCTGCAACTTTCTGTGCGACAAATTCAGACAGGAAAAATCAGTATAAATCCTTAGAAAATTATCCCCCAGTGTCTCCATCTGCTGGCGGTATTGAATAAGCATTGCTGCACTGATGGGGTATGCATTAGACGAAAAAAAAGAAGAAAAAGAAGAATAATACGCCCAGAAAAGAGGCGAAAAGGAGAAAAACGTAAAAAAACGTGAAAAAAAAGTAAGAGGAAGAGAAGGGAAAAAAAGGTGGAAATGGGTTTAAAAGTGATTTCGGCGGAGAAATATATATATATATATATATATATATATATATATATATATATATATATATGCGCACACACACACATAGATATAAACGTATTCTCCGTTGAGATATTGCAGCCGCTGCTGTGTCCAGGCCCAGGAGCCTTAGCACTGTGCTGTGATGTCACTCAATACCACTGACATCACTAGGTGTAAACAACATCTCTCCTTTGCTGTGTATGTGACTATGGAGCTGTTTGGTGATGTCGTCTATTACGGCCTTCATAGAAGCAACAGGAGATTGTTGCATCCATCTTGAACCCTCAGAACTACAGTGCTATGATGTCACTCACTTCCACAGGCCTTGCAGAGTGTAAACAACAACAACCCAGCTTTGTTGTGTATGTAACCAAAGGGATTTGTGATGTCACCTAGAACCTTCACAGCAGCGACAGCTTTATGAGGAGCATCAGCACTGCTCTGCCTGAGCAGAACCATCACCGCCATAGGTTGTCAAATAACCCGGATTTAACCCACACAGGTAAGTCCAATGGGGTGCAGGCATGTCCTCTATGCTTACAGCTTCCCGTGGGTGTTGGTTTGATACCGTTTGGGGACAGCCAAGGAGGCATCTGCAGGCAACAAAGGTAGGTGTGTGCTTGTGTGTGTGTTTCCTATGCAGATCCTAAGCCCAGTGTCACATGCAAGTAGGAGGAGTAAGAAGGGTTCCTGGCAAATCCGGGTTATGGATTGCATTTAAAAAGGCCCCGTGGGAGTGCAATGGGCCCCTGTCTTGCTGCTTAGCAATAATGGTATGGGTTTAGGTTCTGCTGTGTGTACTGGTGGTTGACTGCCCCCCAGCCCAGAGTGTGCATGGAAAATTGTCTGGCAGCCTCCCTGACAGCAAGCAGTGATAGTGCCCATGAAGGGGACCTTGTTGGGCCCGCCCCTTTCACGGTTATCGCTTCTCGGCCTTTTGGCTAAGATCAAGTGTAGTATCTGTTCTTATCAGTTTAATATCTGATACGTCCCCTATCTGGGGACCATATATTAAATGGATTTTTGAGAACGGGGGCCGATTTCGAAGCTTGCTTCCGTCGCCCTATGCATTGACCCGATATGGCAGTATCTTCGGGTACAGTGCACCACCCCCTTACAGGGTTAAAAAGAAAGATTCCTACTTACATTGCTACCTGCTTGCTGGCTAGCCCTGTGGGCCTTGCTGCTGCTGCAGCCAAAAAACAAAAGGTGGTGCTGCTGCTGCTTCTGCTGCTTCTGCTTCTGCTTGTGTCTGGCCCCTGTTGGAGCGTCCAGGCACAGGACTTCTGCTGCTGCTGACTAAATGGCCTCCTTAATTGGATCATTTGAGTAGCCAGCACACCTGTGCAGGTAGGGCATGACATGATAGGCAGCTGCCTTGATAGCGGGTGGGTGCTGAATGTTCCTAATTGACAAAATAAGATTAATGCTTATGAAGAAATATAAAATCTCATCCCTTCCCCAATATCGCGCCACACCCCTACCCCTTAATTCCCTGGTTGAACGTGATGGACATATGTCTTTTTTCGACCGTACTAACTATGTAACTATGTAACATAACATGGGGGGGGGGGGGGGGTCTCCTGGCTGTTCACACAGGTGTGTCATTGCTGTACATTGATCATGCATTGCTTCTGTGGTATTGCAAAGGCAAAGACAAATGCTTCCAGCCATCCATTGCACTAATGGATTGGTCATCAGCTGGCTGTCTATGTCCCGCATCAATATAGACCAAAGTACAGAGGGTTAGGCTATGCTATTGTGCACCTACCTGATGCATCAGAAGGTGCGAGGCCCTTGCTAAATTCTGTGCACAGACTTTGAGATCTATGCTTTAGACTGTATCTAAACCTGCTCCAACATGGACTGACATTCTGGCCTACTTTCAGCCGATGCGACTTGTCTGTCGCTGAACAGTCGCTTTTTATGTATTCAGCACCTATGTATAATGTTGTAAAAATGCTCTAGAAGCTAAAGTCGCAGAAATGTCACACATATTTGGCCTGCAACTTTCTGTGCGACAAATTCAGACAGGAAAAATCAGTATAAATCCTTAGAAAATTATCCCCCAGTGTCTCCATCTGCTGGCGGTATTGAATAAGCATTGCTGCACTGATGGGGTATGCATTAGACGAAAAAAAAGAAGAAAAAGAAGAATAATACGCCCAGAAAAGAGGCGAAAAGGAGAAAAACGTAAAAAAACGTGAAAAAAAAGTAAGAGGAAGAGAAGGGAAAAAAAGGTGGAAATGGGTTTAAAAGTGATTTCGGCGGAGAAATATATATATATATATATATATATATATATATATATATGCGCACACACACACATAGATATAAACGTATTCTCCGTTGAGATATTGCAGCCGCTGCTGTGTCCAGGCCCAGGAGCCTTAGCACTGTGCTGTGATGTCACTCAATACCACTGACATCACTAGGTGTAAACAACATCTCTCCTTTGCTGTGTATGTGACTATGGAGCTGTTTGGTGATGTCGTCTATTACGGCCTTCATAGAAGCAACAGGAGATTGTTGCATCCATCTTGAACCCTCAGAACTACAGTGCTATGATGTCACTCACTTCCACAGGCCTTGCAGAGTGTAAACAACAACAACCCAGCTTTGTTGTGTATGTAACCAAAGGGATTTGTGATGTCACCTAGAACCTTCACAGCAGCGACAGCTTTATGAGGAGCATCAGCACTGCTCTGCCTGAGCAGAACCATCACCGCCATAGGTTGTCAAATAACCCGGATTTAACCCACACAGGTAAGTCCAATGGGGTGCAGGCATGTCCTCTATGCTTACAGCTTCCCGTGGGTGTTGGTTTGATACCGTTTGGGGACAGCCAAGGAGGCATCTGCAGGCAACAAAGGTAGGTGTGTGCTTGTGTGTGTGTTTCCTATGCAGATCCTAAGCCCAGTGTCACATGCAAGTAGGAGGAGTAAGAAGGGTTCCTGGCAAATCCGGGTTATGGATTGCATTTAAAAAGGCCCCGTGGGAGTGCAATGGGCCCCTGTCTTGCTGCTTAGCAATAATGGTATGGGTTTAGGTTCTGCTGTGTGTACTGGTGGTTGACTGCCCCCCAGCCCAGAGTGTGCATGGAAAATTGTCTGGCAGCCTCCCTGACAGCAAGCAGTGATAGTGCCCATGAAGGGGACCTTGTTGGGCCCGCCCCTTTCACGGTTATCGCTTCTCGGCCTTTTGGCTAAGATCGGGGTTTATTGCCTCGGTCGGCGCTGAGGGTGCGAGTGAACTGCGCCGCGACTAGCTGCGTAGGTGATCAAGACTGTGATACTCGTTACCGACAGATTTGGAAAGATGGCTGGATCCAACATGTCTGCAGTGGAGAAGACCGTACGCATCAAGGTGCTAACCACGGATCGTCTAAGAAACAGCATTGAATACATCGGCCATACCATTGTGGAGCGACTGGCAGGATTTTCCTTGAGCGACCTCTTTTGTGTCCAGGAGAACAAGCGCCAAGGTATTTATGACGTGTCCTTCTTATATGATGCTGACTGCCAGAACTTTTATGAGTGCTTAAAACGGAACAGTGGAAGTGAGGTTTTGCGGGATGTGTCCTTTTATCCCCTTTTTGAAATGGGGACAAAGACTTTGTTTATCCACATGTACAATCCGTTTGTTGATGTCTCTATGATTAAGAACTTCTTGAGCATCTATTGTGAGTCTATTGCTGGTGGTACTAAGCAGACAAGCAGCATTGGTGTATTTAATGGCACGTATAAGTTCTTTGTGAAGTTGCGGCTTGATGGAGATTGCATTGGAGGCGTTAAGCACCCTCCGGCGAACTTTACCATTGCTGGTTTCAGAGGTTATCTCTATTACTACGGACAGCCATCTTTCTGTAGAAATTGTCTATTGTTTGGACATGTGAAGGAGGCCTGCCCTGGCAGTAAGAAATGCAGGAACTGTAAGCAACCGGGGCATGAGGCGGGTGCATGTCCACACCCGAGGACCTGTGACCTATGTGGGGAAGCTGGCCATGTGTACAAGAACTGTCCAGTGTTGAAGAGGAGGGAGGAGGAGAGGAGAATGGAAGAGGAAATGGTGGAGAGGAGGAGGGCAGCTGCAGCTGCGGCTGCAGTGGTTCCTGCAAGAGAGAGCGTTATTATTGGAGAGGTACAGAGTCCTGTGGTGGTAGAGGAGCAAGTGAAGGTGGTGGAGGAGCAAGTGGTGGTGGAGGAGGAGCAAATGGCGGTGCAAGTGGAAGAAGGGGAGATTGAGGATGCTCCCAGTCCCCCGGCTGAGGAGTCGCCGCAAATTGAAGAGTGGTCTTCTTCTGAGGGTGAAGACCGTGAGGAGAGACATAGAGAGAGAGAGGATGACTTTGTTCTTTTTCGTCCCCCCAAGAAGACGGCCAGGAAGCTTTCTGGTGGACAGATGGAGTCGACGCTGGTGGCTACGGACAATCGGTATCAACCGCTATCTGAGAGCGACATGGATGCGTGCTCTGCGGGAGAAGCTTCTCCCACACCGCTGAGGAAAGCTACCTAAATAACTTTCTTCTTTTCTGTCAAATTCTTCCTTAGGGTTGTTAAGATGGTGGTATGTCTTTTTTAGTCGGTTCTATAAACGTTAGAGTCTTTAGAAGTAAAGTCAGAAGGACAGTAATTTTGGAGGACTTGGCAGGGAAAAAAGCGGATATTATTTGTTTGCAGGAATGTGGGCTAAATGATATTCCGGGGAAGGGAGAATGGGCTTATGGTCCTGCTGTTTGGTCGGTGTCTGGGCATAATAGGAATGATGGGGTAGGGGTGCTTTTTAAGAGCTTTAAGTTTGAAGTTTGTAGTTATGTGGTAATAGAGGAGGGGAGGTGTATCATGGTGGAGGTTAAGGTGCAGGGGGTTAAATTTAGGTTGATAAATGTGTATGCGCCGGTAAGGAGGGAGGAGCGGGTGGGGTTGTTGGAGGTAATTAAGAGGTTTCTGCCGGGTAAAATACCTTTGGTGTGGGTGGGGGATTTCAACTGTGAAATTGAGGGGAATGTGGATGTATCTGGGAATATTCTTAAAAGTATGGTGTGTGACTTTAAGTTAAAGGATGTGGCTGAAGCGTGTGGAGTGTGTCCTTTGTTAGATACATATTATTCTGATAGTGGAAGTCATAGTTCCAGACTTGATATGTGTTTTGTGTCTAAGGGTGTGTTATGTAAGAATTATATGCAAGAAAAAGTAGGATATTCAGATCATGAGTATGTGTGTTGTGAGTTAGTATTGGATGCAGATTGTGTGAGTGGGAGGGGTGTATGGAAATTAAATGTTAAATTGTTGGAAGTGGAAGGAGTGTATGATAGATATGTTAATAAGTATAGGGGTTGGTGTAAGAAAAAGAATGATTTTCCTGATATATTGTGTTGGTGGGAATGGGTTAAGGGTCAAACAAAAGTTTTCTTTAAAAGAGAGGGATATAAGCGGAATGCTGGGAGGAAGAAGAAGTATGAATGGTTGAATAAAAGATTGGTGTTTCTCAATAAGTTAAAGAAGTATGGCTGGAGTGTGGGTGAGCAGATTGAGGTTGTGAAGAGTGATCTAAAAAATTGGTTGAATGAGAAAGGTAAAGAGTTGATGTATCAAGCAAAACTTGATAAGTTAGAGAAAGATGAGAAATGTTCGAGATATTTCTTTAAAAAAGTTATTGGGAAGAGAGAGGATATGGTAAGAGTGTATGATGATGATGGCTGTCTGGTTAAAGGTAAAGCTGTGTTGGGAGTGGTTAAAAATTTTTATGAAGAGTTGTATGCAGTAAAAGATTGTGAAGAGGACTTGCAGGATGAAGTGTTGAGAGTGCTTGATAAGAGGGTGGATGGTAGTGAATATGGGACTCTGATGAGAGAGATTGGAGAGGAGGAAGTGAAGAGGACTGTGGATAGTATGTCAAGAAATAAAACGCCTGGAGAGGATGGGTTGCCTGTTGAATTTTATGCTTGGATTTGGGATGTTGTGAAGGATGATTTGGTGGAAGTGTATAGGTATATGTGGAGGAAGGAGAGAATGGTGGAAAGTATGAAGAGTGGAGTGGTTGTGTTGATTTATAAGAAAGGTGATGTGAATGATGTGAGGAATTGGAGGCCGATAACTTTGTTGAATGTAGATTATAAGGTGTTTGCTAAAATAATTACAAATAGGATGAGAGATGTGGTTGAGCAGGTGATTGGAGAAGAACAAGTGTGTGGAGTGCCTGGGAGAAGAATAAATGAAAATTTGTGTTTGTTGAGAGATTTGTTATGGGATAGTATGAGTAGGAAACAGGAGGTTAGAGTGATGTCGATAGATTTTGAAAAGGCGTTTGATCGTCTGTCACATAGGTTTTTGTTTAGAGTATTAGTGAGAATGGGATTCCCGGGTGATTTTGTAAATGTTGTAAGGATGCTGTATGATGGAGTATATAGTAAGGTTTTGATAAATGGTTGGATGTCTGAGAAGGTGAAAGTATGTTCTGGTGTAAGGCAGGGTTGTCCGTTGTCCCCTATGGCTTTTATATGTGCTATGGAGCCATTATTAGAGATGTTGCGGCGGGATAAGTGTGTTAGAGGGTTAAAAATTCCAGGGAGTGGTGGGAGAGAAGTCAAAGTTTTGGCCTACATGGATGATGTGTGTATTTTGGGAGAGTCTGTGGCTGTTATGAGAAGGGCAAAGTTACTAGTTGGATTGTTTTGTGGAGCGTCTGGGTTTAAGGTGAATTGGGACAAAAGTGAGTATAAATGTTTTGGTAGTATGCAAGGAAGTGAGGATGTGGGTATGAAGAATATTGAAGGTGGTATTCAGGTTTTAGGTGTTAAAATGGATGAAAGATTGGATGGGAGAGAAAGTTGGGATGATGTAGAGAAGAGAGTGTCCAAAAGATTGAGTCTTTGGAGGTTGAGAGATTTGTCTATGGTTGGGAAAGTGCTGGTTGTGAAAAGTGTAATATTGCCTATTTTATTGTATGTGGCAATAGTGTTTCCGCCAAGTTATATGGTTTTAAGGAAGTTAAAAAGAATTTTGTTTGTGTTTTTTTGGGGTACAAAAGTGGAAAGAGTGAGGAGAGAAGTTGTGATGAAGGATGGTAGTAAGGGTGGAATGGGATTTCCAAATCTAGATGTGTATTTGGGGGTGAATGTGGTGTTTGCGGTTAGAAGGATGATGAGAGGAGAAAAGAATTTTGCATGTATGTTGAGATATTTAGGTGGGCGTGTGTTATGCAAATTAGGTTGGCTGGAGAGAGATCTGAGAGTGCCTTATGCGTTTGTGTGCCCGAGTTGGTATTTGTATGTGGAAAAGTTTTTGGAGAGTTACAGGTTGATTGGTGTGAGAAAGGAGTTGTTTGAAAGTAAGAAGAATGTGTTTGGGTATGTCGCCGCAAGTGAGGTGGAGTGTCCGATTAATATGGTAAGAGGCCAGGATGTGTCTAAGGTGTGGAAGAGTTTAATGACAGATGGAATATCAAATAGACAGAGAGAGATAGGATGGCAGTGTTTGCATGGAGCCTTACCAGTAAGAGAGTTCCAAAGGAATAGAGGTATTGGAAGGAGTGAAATATGTCCGAGGGAAGATTGTAGTGGGGTTGAAAGTGTGATGCATGTGATTTGGAATTGTGACATGGCTCAGAATGTATGGAGAGGGATAGGTCCGTTGTGTAAGGAGTTGACTGGGATAAATAGGTTGTCATATGAGGTTGTGATGTTTGGTCTTAGTATGATTGGAAGAAAGAATGAAAGAGTGTTGTTTGTGTTGTTGGCGATTGTGAAGGAAGTCTTGTGGGATGTTAGAAATTTATATGTGTTTAAGAGAAAAGATGTGACTGTGGAAGGAAGTTTAAGAATGATTCTGGATAGGTTGTACACCGTTTATTTACATGATAAAAAGAAATTAGGTGAAATAGATGCAGAGGGGATATGGAAATTTTTGAAGTGGAGACATGTTGTAAGGGTGTAATGGTGATGGTATTTGAATTTGTTTTGAATTTGCTTTGAACAAATAAAGAATGACCTAATGATGAGTTAGACTTCACCATGAGTCAAAAATGACGCGTTATCTAAGTGGTGTTTAGTCTAAACCTGAAGGTTTATAAAAAAAAAAAAAAAAAAAAAAAAAATCTGTTCTTATCAGTTTAATATCTGATACGTCCCCTATCTGGGGACCATATATTAAATGGATTTTTGAGAACGGGGGCCGATTTCGAAGCTTGCTTCCGTCGCCCTATGCATTGACCCGATATGGCAGTATCTTCGGGTACAGTGCACCACCCCCTTACAGGGTTAAAAAGAAAGATTCCTACTTTCATTGCTACCTGCTTGCTGGCTAGCCAGCTAGCCAGCCCTGTGGGCCTTGCTGCTGCTGCAGCCAAAAAACAAAAGGTGGTGCTGCTGCTGCTTCTGCTGCTTCTGCTTCTGCTTGTGTCTGGCCCCTGTTGGAGCGTCCAGGCACAGGACTTCTGCTGCTGCTGACTAAATGGCCTCCTTAATTGGATCATTTGAGTAGCCAGCACACCTGTGCAGGTAGGGCATGACATGATAGGCAGCTGCCTTGATAGCGGGTGGGTGCTGAATGTTCCTAATTGACAAAATAAGATTAATGCTTATGAAGAAATATAAAATCTCATCCCTTCCCCAATATCGCGCCACACCCCTACCCCTTAATTCCCTGGTTGAACGTGATGGACATATGTCTTTTTTCGACCGTACTAACTATGTAACTATGTAACATAACATGGGGGGGGGGGGGGGGGGGTCTCCTGGCTGTTCACACAGGTGTGTCATTGCTGTACATTGACCATGCATTGCTTCTGTGGTATTGCAAAGGCAAAGACAAATGCTTCCAGCCATCCATTGCACTAATGGATTGGTCATCAGCTGGCTGTCTATGTCCCGCATCAATATAGACCAAAGTACAGAGGGTGAGGCTATGCTATTGTGCACCTACCTGATGCATCAGAAGGTGCGAGGCCCTTGCTAAATTCTGTGCACAGACTTTGAGATCTATGCTTTAGACTGTATCTAAACCTGCTCCAACATGGACTGACATTCTGGCCTACTTTCAGCCGATGCGACTTGTCTGTTGCTGAACAGTCGCTTTTTATGTATTCAGCACCTATGTATAATGTTGTAAAAATGCTCTAGAAGCTAAAGTCGCAGAAATGTCACACATATTTGGCCTGCAACTTTCTGTGCGACAAATTCAGACAGGAAAAATCAGTATAAATCCTTAGAAAATTATCCCCCAGTGTCTCCATCTGCTGGCGGTATTGAATAAGCATTGCTGCACTGATGGGGTATGCATTAGACGAAAAAAAAGAAGAAAAAGAAGAATAATACGCCCAGAAAAGAGGCGAAAAGGAGAAAAACGTAAAAAAACGTGAAAAAAAAGTAAGAGGAAGAGAAGGGAAAAAAAGGTGGAAATGGGTTTAAAAGTGATTTCGGCGGAGAAATATATATATATATATATATATATATATATATATATATATATGCGCACACACACACATAGATATAAACGTATTCTCCGTTGAGATATTGCAGCCGCTGCTGTGTCCAGGCCCAGGAGCCTTAGCACTGTGCTGTGATGTCACTCAATACCACTGACATCACTAGGTGTAAACAACATCTCTCCTTTGCTGTGTATGTGACTATGGAGCTGTTTGGTGATGTCGTCTATTACGGCCTTCATAGAAGCAACAGGAGATTGTTGCATCCATCTTGAACCCTCAGAACTACAGTGCTATGATGTCACTCACTTCCACAGGCCTTGCAGAGTGTAAACAACAACAACCCAGCTTTGTTGTGTATGTAACCAAAGGGATTTGTGATGTCACCTAGAACCTTCACAGCAGCGACAGCTTTATGAGGAGCATCAGCACTGCTCTGCCTGAGCAGAACCATCACCGCCATAGGTTGTCAAATAACCCGGATTTAACCCACACAGGTAAGTCCAATGGGGTGCAGGCATGTCCTCTATGCTTACAGCTTCCCGTGGGTGTTGGTTTGATACCGTTTGGGGACAGCCAAGGAGGCATCTGCAGGCAACAAAGGTAGGTGTGTGCTTGTGTGTGTGTTTCCTATGCAGATCCTAAGCCCAGTGTCACATGCAAGTAGGAGGAGTAAGAAGGGTTCCTGGCAAATCCGGGTTATGGATTGCATTTAAAAAGGCCCCGTGGGAGTGCAATGGGCCCCTGTCTTGCTGCTTAGCAATAATGGTATGGGTTTAGGTTCTGCTGTGTGTACTGGTGGTTGACTGCCCCCCAGCCCAGAGTGTGCATGGAAAATTGTCTGGCAGCCTCCCTGACAGCAAGCAGTGATAGTGCCCATGAAGGGGACCTTGTTGGGCCCGCCCCTTTCACGGTTATCGCTTCTCGGCCTTTTGGCTAAGATCAAGTGTAGTAATACAGGAGATCTGGTCAGAAGGTACTCGGGTACCCCTCTCCTCGGCCTTGTGGGATCGCCCAGGTTTATTGCCTGGGCTTCACCCACTTGTTGCTATTGGGGAGAGGGCCTAGTCCCAGGGTAACGAGTAGCGATCGCCTCTCAAGACCTTCGGGTGGAGAGAGGTTAGAACCATGGATGATGATCCGGATCCAGGTTCTGTGCCGGCATACGCAAGGATCAAAAACACCGTGAGAGTCATTCTCACGGATGATACCAAAAGGGCGGACGATTTGAAATTCGTAGTAGAGGACGTGCTCGGAGGAGTTTTCGGAATACAGAAGGGCGAGATATTGGCAATCCAGGACTACCCGAAGCGTAAAATTTTTGATGTGACGTTCACACAAAATGGCATCCACAGAGATTTTGTTACCAGAGCTGCTGCGAGTAAAGACAAAAAGCTTCAGGGTGTCCGGATTATTGAGCACGTTCTAGACGATATTAAGCTGGTGGTAGTAAAGATGTATTCCCCTTTCGCCAACCTACACGATGTTGAGTTGTTTTTACAAGTCTATTTTAGTAAGGTTGAGTGCAGAGGAAAAATCATGAACAGCTGTGGCATCTGGACATCTAAGTGGAGATTTCAGGTTACATGCAAAAAAGATGACAGATTGCCAGGGGGAATACAACTACCACCAGCTCGTTTCAAAATAAATAATATGTGTGGCGACCTCTTTTATGCGGGGATGCCAAGCTACTGCAGGAAGTGTCACAGATATGGACACACAAAAGAAAACTGTGAAAGTACATGCAAAAAATGTGGTAGCACACAGCACGAGACAGAGAAATGCACAAGAGGAGGGAGGTGCAATTTCTGTCAACAATTCGGTCACCTTTTCTCCTCTTGTCCCCACAGACATAGGACGGAGCAGCAGTGGCAACCCTGGAGGCAGCAAGGACAGCAACCGGGACACCAGCCGAGGCAAGCAGAGCCAGTGATTACCCCCCCACAAGAGGTAAGCGGTGAGATGGAGAAGGAGAAAGACCCCCCTCAGGCAAAAGGAGGGGACCCTAAAGAGCAGAGGATGGCCAAAAAACGTGCAAGTGGTGAAAAAACTGGCCCCCAGGAGCATGCTGGGTTAAGAGAGGAGCGGACGGCGGCCGAATCCGCTCCTCAGCAACCTCTGGCTCAGGGTCCCCCTGAGAGCGATGATCCGGGTGGAGAGGTGAAGGTTAAAAGGCGGAGGGGCTCCAAAAGACTCTATTCGGAGGCGGTCCAGGGGGAGCCGATGGAAGTACCTGCGGATGCAGGGAACCCAAGTGACGTTCCTCCACAGGTCCCCATAGGGGATACCCCCCCTCCTCCCTGCCAGGAGGAGGTTTCAGGGGTGACCGTCTCTGAGGTACCAGAGACGGAACTAAGTGAACACCCGACCCCTATGGAGGGGCAAGAGGTGGAAGAACCCAATGAGTCTGGAGCCCTGATTGCCAGGATGCCCGAGAACAACTATGCCTCAATCATGATGGAGGAGGGGGGTCGGCTGAGTGATGGTGCCTCCTCTCCTGCTTCCTCTATGCGTACAGTTGAGTCAGATTTTGGGGGGTATGAGGCTTCGGAGGGGGAATCAGAGGTGTAAGACGTTTTCTTGTACATTCCCATGGCTGAGTTGTCCGGTCTGTCCTTGAACGTGAGAAGTGTGAGCGCCAGAGTAAGAAGGGTTGCCCTATTTAATTACTTGTCGGTTTTTGCTGCTTCCGTCCTTTTCCTGCAGGAATGTGGCATCCCGCACAGATTAAATTATAAAGAATATGAAGATGATTGGGTGCACGGTCCATCAGTCTGGTCTGGATCAAATGAGTCCAGATCAGCAGGGGTCGCCATACTTTTTAAAGGGAACGTTTTAATTGAGAGTTTTAACGAAATTTTACCAGGCAGAATTTTATTGGTCAGCGCTTTTATTAATGGTATTAAATGGCAGTTTTTAAATTTTTATGGTTCTCCTGATAAGAATGAAAGAATAAAAATGTTGGAGATTTTACCCCTTTTTATTAACAATTCTAGTCCTCTTGTTTTATCAGGTGATTTTAATTGTATTTTAAGGGGAGAACGCCGTTTTTCGAACGCAGTGAGTAGGAACTATGATAAGACGTCTTTTATGTTAAAAAACTTGATTTTAGATTTTAATCTCACTGATGTTTTTAAAAAATGTAATTTTAACGTACCAGAGGAAGACGGTGTTACCTGGAGCAATGCAAGCTGTAGCTCCAGGATAGATTTTATTTTTTGTTCTTATCAAGTACTGCCTTTTAACTGTGATCTTTTTACCAATGTTTTTTCTGACCATAAATTATTGTATTTTAAAGTTAAAAGTGATTTTAAAAGGAGAACTGGTAGGAATGCCTGGAAGTTAAACGTGTCCCTTTTAGAAGATCCGCAGGTTTTATCAGATTTTATCACCTTTTACAAGGAATGCAGACGAGTAAAAGACCCCAACACTCCCACCAGTATCTGGTGGGAAAAAATGAAACTAAAAATAAAAGAATTTTTTATCCGTGTTGGGGTTAGGAAAGCTAAAGAAAAACGTGAATTTTATAATATCCTAAATACTCGTCTGCAAACCCTGTACAAATTCAGAGCACATGGGATGGAGGTGGAGAAGGAGGTACATGATCTTAAAAAAGAAATAACTAAGTGCCTGGAGCAGAAAGGAAAAGAAATTATCTTTAGGTCTCGAATACAGCATCTTGAGGAAAACGAGACCTGCTCCAGGTATTTTTTTAAGAAAATACATGAAAATAGAAGGTTAATAGAAAACATTGAAGGAGTGAATGATGTACAGGGTATTTTAAAAAAGGTGCAAGAGTTTTATGCGGATCTTTTTAATGTAAAACACATTGATGAATGTTTTATGAATGACTCGTTAAAGGAGATCACCAATTTTTTAGATCCTGTCTCACAGTCTTTTTTATTGCAGAATATTTCAGAGCAGGAGATTTTAGAGACCGTCAAGAGTTTTAAAACAGGTAAAGTGCCTGGGCCGGATGGTATACCCATTGAATTTTATGTTACTTTTTATGGTATTTTAAAAGAAGATTTGTTCTCCCTTTTTACGGAAGTCTTTAAGTCTAAAATCCTCCCAGGCTCATGGAAGAAGGGTGATGTCTCCCTGCTATTCAAAAAGGGAGACCGGTCGGAACTCAAAAACTGGAGACCAATCACCCTTCTGAACTGCGACTATAAAATAATGGCGAAACTGTGTGCTAACCGCTTAAAGAACGTAATCCATAAAATAATTCATACAAACCAAGTCTGTGGGGTGCCTGGGAGGAGTTTATGGGAGAACCTAAACCTTTTAAAGGATGTAATTAGCGACACCAAATTAAGAAAAGGAAAGCTGGCGGTTTTATCCATAGATTTTGAAAAAGCTTTCGACAGGGTGTCACATTTTTATCTTTTTAAGGTTTTAGAGAAAATGGGTATACCTGATGGCTTTTTATTGTCTCTTAGAGCTTTTTATGATAACTGTACTAGTAAAATTTTAGTAAATGGTTTTAAGACACAGGGCGTGATTTTAAATTCCGGAGTGAAGCAGGGGTGTCCCTTGTCCCCACTACTCTTCATTTGCGCAATAGAGCCTCTTTTATGTACAATACGAAAGGATAAGCAGATCCATGGAGTCCCCCTGCCAGGAGGAGGGGGACTAGAGGCGAAGGTAGTGGGGTACATGGACGATGTTGCGGTGTTTTGCAGGGACACCCCATCGCTTCAGAAGACGCTAAAACAGATTCAATATTTTAATTGTGCCTCCGGTTTTAAAGTCAATTTTAACAAAAGTAACATTTTAAACATAGGCGGAATGCCTTTGTATGATGTGCCCGTCCCTGTGTCTGAGTCGGTGCAGATTTTAGGTGTCTCCTTTGACGAGTCTAATAATGGTTTTAATAGCTGGGACTTGGTGGCTCAAAAAATAAATAAGAAAATATGTATGTGGAACATGCGAGAACTTACAATGGAAGGGAAGGTTTTAATTACAAAAATGGTGCTTTTACCTATTTTATTGTATTTAAGTCTGGTTTTCCCACCCCCCGAAATGGTTCTAAAGAAAATAACAAAAGCTTGTTTTACTTTCTTTTGGAGTTCTAAGAGCGAAAAATTAAAGAGACAAATTGTGATAAAACCGAACTCCAGGGGCGGTAAGGATTTTCCAGATTTTAAAGCTTTCCTTTTAATAAAGTTTTTTAGCATGTGTTTTACTACCGTTTTTAAAGATAGCTACTGGTCTTATTTTGTTCGTTTTAATACTGGTTATTTTATGCGGAGGAACGGCTGGTTTTCTACAGTTTTAAGTTGCCCTTATTCTTTGAATTTACCCCCTCAATACATGATTTTAGGAAAAATTTTAAACTTATATAATTTTAAAGGTAAAAGTGTTCAGGATCTGTGCAATAGCAAAAAACTACTAAAGGAAATAAAAGAAACCAGTACCGTGACTCCCATCAAAAATTTTAACGAACAGAAGTGTATACAGATTTGGAAGATGTTGAGTATTAATTATCTTTTTAATTCACAGAAGGACCTGGCCTGGAGCTGCGCACACGAGTGTCTTCCATGCCGGGCATTCCAGCACCGAAGAGGATTATCCAACTCTGCAACCTGCCCGAGGGAGGGATGCCGACAAGAGGAGACCGTGCACCATCTAATATGGACTTGTTTTTACTCGCAGAAAATATGGACAAAGATACTCCCTCTGGTAAAAAGGATAACTGGACTAAAAGACTTAAATATTGCAGTGGTTTTTTATGGTTGCCTGGAATGCCCAACACGGACTCAAGAGACTATTGCATGGAAGATCATAAACTGTGTGAAGGCAGCTCTGTGGAAGGCCAGGAATATTTTATTGTTCAAGCATGAGGTTTTATCTGTGAAGGACATTTTATCTATCTGTTTTTATGAAATGTACCAGTACTATCTTTTAGACAAGAAGAGATTTCCGCTTTTATCTAGAAAATGGTTTTTAAAAGAATGGAATTCTATCTTGTAAAGCCACCAAGTGCCCATTTTATGTTTTAATATGTTGTAAATATGTTATTTATATGTAACTGTATTTATTGACATATTTGCACAATTTTGTTAACATTATTTAATTTTTAATAAAGTTTGCCCCCGTAAGGGTAGTCAAGTTAAAAAAAAAAAATCTGTTCTTATCAGTTTAATATCTGATACGTCCCCTATCTGGGGACCATATATTAAATGGATTTTTGAGAACGGGGGCCGATTTCGAAGCTTGCTTCCGTCGCCCTATGCATTGACCCGATATGGCAGTATCTTCGGGTACAGTGCACCACCCCCTTACAGGGTTAAAAAGAAAGATTCCTACTTTCATTGCTACCTGCTTGCTGGCTAGCCAGCTAGCCAGCCCTGTGGGCCTTGCTGCTGCTGCAGCCAAAAAACAAAAGGTGGTGCTGCTGCTGCTGCTTCTGCTGCTTCTGCTTCTGCTTGTGTCTGGCCCCTGTTGGAGCGTCCAGGCACAGGACTTCTGCTGCTGCTGACTAAATGGCCTCCTTAATTGGATCATTTGAGTAGCCAGCACACCTGTGCAGGTAGGGCATGACATGATAGGCAGCTGCCTTGATAGCGGGTGGGTGCTGAATGTTCCTAATTGACAAAATAAGATTAATGCTTATGAAGAAATATAAAATCTCATCCCTTCCCCAATATCGCGCCACACCCCTACCCCTTAATTCCCTGGTTGAACGTGATGGACATATGTCTTTTTTCGACCGTACTAACTATGTAACTATGTAACATAACATGGGGGGGGGGGGGGGGGGGTCTCCTGGCTGTTCACACAGGTGTGTCATTGCTGTACATTGACCATGCATTGCTTCTGTGGTATTGCAAAGGCAAAGACAAATGCTTCCAGCCATCCATTGCACTAATGGATTGGTCATCAGCTGGCTGTCTATGTCCCGCATCAATATAGACCAAAGTACAGAGGGTTAGGCTATGCTATTGTGCACCTACCTGATGCATCAGAAGGTGCGAGGCCCTTGCTAAATTCTGTGCACAGACTTTGAGATCTATGCTTTAGACTGTATCTAAACCTGCTCCAACATGGACTGACATTCTGGCCTACTTTCAGCCGATGCGACTTGTCTGTCGCTGAACAGTCGCTTTTTATGTATTCAGCACCTATGTATAATGTTGTAAAAATGCTCTAGAAGCTAAAGTCGCAGAAATGTCACACATATTTGGCCTGCAACTTTCTGTGCGACAAATTCAGACAGGAAAAATCAGTATAAATCCTTAGAAAATTATCCCCCAGTGTCTCCATCTGCTGGCGGTATTGAATAAGCATTGCTGCACTGATGGGGTATGCATTAGACGAAAAAAAAGAAGAAAAAGAAGAATAATACGCCCAGAAAAGAGGCGAAAAGGAGAAAAACGTAAAAAAACGTGAAAAAAAAGTAAGAGGAAGAGAAGGGAAAAAAAGGTGGAAATGGGTTTAAAAGTGATTTCGGCGGAGAAATATATATATATATATATATATATATATATATATGCGCACACACACACATAGATATAAACGTATTCTCCGTTGAGATATTGCAGCCGCTGCTGTGTCCAGGCCCAGGAGCCTTAGCACTGTGCTGTGATGTCACTCAATACCACTGACATCACTAGGTGTAAACAACATCTCTCCTTTGCTGTGTATGTGACTATGGAGCTGTTTGGTGATGTCGTCTATTACGGCCTTCATAGAAGCAACAGGAGATTGTTGCATCCATCTTGAACCCTCAGAACTACAGTGCTATGATGTCACTCACTTCCACAGGCCTTGCAGAGTGTAAACAACAACAACCCAGCTTTGTTGTGTATGTAACCAAAGGGATTTGTGATGTCACCTAGAACCTTCACAGCAGCGACAGCTTTATGAGGAGCATCAGCACTGCTCTGCCTGAGCAGAACCATCACCGCCATAGGTTGTCAAATAACCCGGATTTAACCCACACAGGTAAGTCCAATGGGGTGCAGGCATGTCCTCTATGCTTACAGCTTCCCGTGGGTGTTGGTTTGATACCGTTTGGGGACAGCCAAGGAGGCATCTGCAGGCAACAAAGGTAGGTGTGTGCTTGTGTGTGTGTTTCCTATGCAGATCCTAAGCCCAGTGTCACATGCAAGTAGGAGGAGTAAGAAGGGTTCCTGGCAAATCCGGGTTATGGATTGCATTTAAAAAGGCCCCGTGGGAGTGCAATGGGCCCCTGTCTTGCTGCTTAGCAATAATGGTATGGGTTTAGGTTCTGCTGTGTGTACTGGTGGTTGACTGCCCCCCAGCCCAGAGTGTGCATGGAAAATTGTCTGGCAGCCTCCCTGACAGCAAGCAGTGATAGTGCCCATGAAGGGGACCTTGTTGGGCCCGCCCCTTTCACGGTTATCGCTTCTCGGCCTTTTGGCTAAGATCAAGTGTAGTATCTGTTCTTATCAGTTTAATATCTGATACGTCCCCTATCTGGGGACCATATATTAAATGGATTTTTGAGAACGGGGGCCGATTTCGAAGCTTGCTTCCGTCGCCCTATGCATTGACCCGATATGGCAGTATCTTCGGGTACAGTGCACCACCCCCTTACAGGGTTAAAAAGAAAGATTCCTACTTTCATTGCTACCTGCTTGCTGGCTAGCCAGCTAGCCAGCCCTGTGGGCCTTGCTGCTGCTGCAGCCAAAAAACAAAAGGTGGTGCTGCTGCTGCTTCTGCTGCTTCTGCTTCTGCTTGTGTCTGGCCCCTGTTGGAGCGTCCAGGCACAGGACTTCTGCTGCTGCTGACTAAATGGCCTCCTTAATTGGATCATTTGAGTAGCCAGCACACCTGTGCAGGTAGGGCATGACATGATAGGCAGCTGCCTTGATAGCGGGTGGGTGCTGAATGTTCCTAATTGACAAAATAAGATTAATGCTTATGAAGAAATATAAAATCTCATCCCTTCCCCAATATCGCGCCACACCCCTACCCCTTAATTCCCTGGTTGAACGTGATGGACATATGTCTTTTTTCGACCGTACTAACTATGTAACTATGTAACATAACATGGGGGGGGGGGGGGGGGGTCTCCTGGCTGTTCACACAGGTGTGTCATTGCTGTACATTGACCATGCATTGCTTCTGTGGTATTGCAAAGGCAAAGACAAATGCTTCCAGCCATCCATTGCACTAATGGATTGGTCATCAGCTGGCTGTCTATGTCCCGCATCAATATAGACCAAAGTACAGAGGGTTAGGCTATGCTATTGTGCACCTACCTGATGCATCAGAAGGTGCGAGGCCCTTGCTAAATTCTGTGCACAGACTTTGAGATCTATGCTTTAGACTGTATCTAAACCTGCTCCAACATGGACTGACATTCTGGCCTACTTTCAGCCGATGCGACTTGTCTGTCGCTGAACAGTCGCTTTTTATGTATTCAGCACCTATGTATAATGTTGTAAAAATGCTCTAGAAGCTAAAGTCGCAGAAATGTCACACATATTTGGCCTGCAACTTTCTGTGCGACAAATTCAGACAGGAAAAATCAGTATAAATCCTTAGAAAATTATCCCCCAGTGTCTCCATCTGCTGGCGGTATTGAATAAGCATTGCTGCACTGATGGGGTATGCATTAGACGAAAAAAAAGAAGAAAAAGAAGAATAATACGCCCAGAAAAGAGGCGAAAAGGAGAAAAACGTAAAAAAACGTGAAAAAAAAGTAAGAGGAAGAGAAGGGAAAAAAAGGTGGAAATGGGTTTAAAAGTGATTTCGGCGGAGAAATATATATATATATATATATATATATATATATGCGCACACACACACATAGATATAAACGTATTCTCCGTTGAGATATTGCAGCCGCTGCTGTGTCCAGGCCCAGGAGCCTTAGCACTGTGCTGTGATGTCACTCAATACCACTGACATCACTAGGTGTAAACAACATCTCTCCTTTGCTGTGTATGTGACTATGGAGCTGTTTGGTGATGTCGTCTATTACGGCCTTCATAGAAGCAACAGGAGATTGTTGCATCCATCTTGAACCCTCAGAACTACAGTGCTATGATGTCACTCACTTCCACAGGCCTTGCAGAGTGTAAACAACAACAACCCAGCTTTGTTGTGTATGTAACCAAAGGGATTTGTGATGTCACCTAGAACCTTCACAGCAGCGACAGCTTTATGAGGAGCATCAGCACTGCTCTGCCTGAGCAGAACCATCACCGCCATAGGTTGTCAAATAACCCGGATTTAACCCACACAGGTAAGTCCAATGGGGTGCAGGCATGTCCTCTATGCTTACAGCTTCCCGTGGGTGTTGGTTTGATACCGTTTGGGGACAGCCAAGGAGGCATCTGCAGGCAACAAAGGTAGGTGTGTGCTTGTGTGTGTGTTTCCTATGCAGATCCTAAGCCCAGTGTCACATGCAAGTAGGAGGAGTAAGAAGGGTTCCTGGCAAATCCGGGTTATGGATTGCATTTAAAAAGGCCCCGTGGGAGTGCAATGGGCCCCTGTCTTGCTGCTTAGCAATAATGGTATGGGTTTAGGTTCTGCTGTGTGTACTGGTGGTTGACTGCCCCCCAGCCCAGAGTGTGCATGGAAAATTGTCTGGCAGCCTCCCTGACAGCAAGCAGTGATAGTGCCCATGAAGGGGACCTTGTTGGGCCCGCCCCTTTCACGGTTATCGCTTCTCGGCCTTTTGGCTAAGATCAAGTGTAGTATCTGTTCTTATCAGTTTAATATCTGATACGTCCCCTATCTGGGGACCATATATTAAATGGATTTTTGAGAACGGGGGCCGATTTCGAAGCTTGCTTCCGTCGCCCTATGCATTGACCCGATATGGCAGTATCTTCGGGTACAGTGCACCACCCCCTTACAGGGTTAAAAAGAAAGATTCCTACTTTCATTGCTACCTGCTTGCTGGCTAGCCAGCTAGCCAGCCCTGTGGGCCTTGCTGCTGCTGCAGCCAAAAAACAAAAGGTGGTGCTGCTGCTGCTTCTGCTGCTTCTGCTTCTGCTTGTGTCTGGCCCCTGTTGGAGCGTCCAGGCACAGGACTTCTGCTGCTGCTGACTAAATGGCCTCCTTAATTGGATCATTTGAGTAGCCAGCACACCTGTGCAGGTAGGGCATGACATGATAGGCAGCTGCCTTGATAGCGGGTGGGTGCTGAATGTTCCTAATTGACAAAATAAGATTAATGCTTATGAAGAAATATAAAATCTCATCCCTTCCCCAATATCGCGCCACACCCCTACCCCTTAATTCCCTGGTTGAACGTGATGGACATATGTCTTTTTTCGACCGTACTAACTATGTAACTATGTAACATAACATGGGGGGGGGGGGGGGGGTCTCCTGGCTGTTCACACAGGTGTGTCATTGCTGTACATTGACCATGCATTGCTTCTGTGGTATTGCAAAGGCAAAGACAAATGCTTCCAGCCATCCATTGCACTAATGGATTGGTCATCAGCTGGCTGTCTATGTCCCGCATCAATATAGACCAAAGTACAGAGGGTTAGGCTATGCTATTGTGCACCTACCTGATGCATCAGAAGGTGCGAGGCCCTTGCTAAATTCTGTGCACAGACTTTGAGATCTATGCTTTAGACTGTATCTAAACCTGCTCCAACATGGACTGACATTCTGGCCTACTTTCAGCCGATGCGACTTGTCTGTCGCTGAACAGTCGCTTTTTATGTATTCAGCACCTATGTATAATGTTGTAAAAATGCTCTAGAAGCTAAAGTCGCAGAAATGTCACACATATTTGGCCTGCAACTTTCTGTGCGACAAATTCAGACAGGAAAAATCAGTATAAATCCTTAGAAAATTATCCCCCAGTGTCTCCATCTGCTGGCGGTATTGAATAAGCATTGCTGCACTGATGGGGTATGCATTAGACGAAAAAAAAGAAGAAAAAGAAGAATAATACGCCCAGAAAAGAGGCGAAAAGGAGAAAAACGTAAAAAAACGTGAAAAAAAAGTAAGAGGAAGAGAAGGGAAAAAAAGGTGGAAATGGGTTTAAAAGTGATTTTGGCGGAGAAATATATATATATATATATATATGCGCACACACACACATAGATATAAACGTATTCTCCGTTGAGATATTGCAGCCGCTGCTGTGTCCAGGCCCAGGAGCCTTAGCACTGTGCTGTGATGTCACTCAATACCACTGACATCACTAGGTGTAAACAACATCTCTCCTTTGCTGTGTATGTGACTATGGAGCTGTTTGGTGATGTCGTCTATTACGGCCTTCATAGAAGCAACAGGAGATTGTTGCATCCATCTTGAACCCTCAGAACTACAGTGCTATGATGTCACTCACTTCCACAGGCCTTGCAGAGTGTAAACAACAACAACCCAGCTTTGTTGTGTATGTAACCAAAGGGATTTGTGATGTCACCTAGAACCTTCACAGCAGCGACAGCTTTATGAGGAGCATCAGCACTGCTCTGCCTGAGCAGAACCATCACCGCCATAGGTTGTCAAATAACCCGGATTTAACCCACACAGGTAAGTCCAATGGGGTGCAGGCATGTCCTCTATGCTTACAGCTTCCCGTGGGTGTTGGTTTGATACCGTTTGGGGACAGCCAAGGAGGCATCTGCAGGCAACAAAGGTAGGTGTGTGCTTGTGTGTGTGTTTCCTATGCAGATCCTAAGCCCAGTGTCACATGCAAGTAGGAGGAGTAAGAAGGGTTCCTGGCAAATCCGGGTTATGGATTGCATTTAAAAAGGCCCCGTGGGAGTGCAATGGGCCCCTGTCTTGCTGCTTAGCAATAATGGTATGGGTTTAGGTTCTGCTGTGTGTACTGGTGGTTGACTGCCCCCCAGCCCAGAGTGTGCATGGAAAATTGTCTGGCAGCCTCCCTGACAGCAAGCAGTGATAGTGCCCATGAAGGGGACCTTGTTGGGCCCGCCCCTTTCACGGTTATCGCTTCTCGGCCTTTTGGCTAAGATCAAGTGTAGTATCTGTTCTTATCAGTTTAATATCTGATACGTCCCCTATCTGGGGACCATATATTAAATGGATTTTTGAGAACGGGGGCCGATTTCGAAGCTTGCTTCCGTCGCCCTATGCATTGACCCGATATGGCAGTATCTTCGGGTACAGTGCACCACCCCCTTACAGGGTTAAAAAGAAAGATTCCTACTTTCATTGCTACCTGCTTGCTGGCTAGCCAGCTAGCCAGCCCTGTGGGCCTTGCTGCTGCTGCAGCCAAAAAACAAAAGGTGGTGCTGCTGCTGCTTCTGCTGCTTCTGCTTCTGCTTGTGTCTGGCCCCTGTTGGAGCGTCCAGGCACAGGACTTCTGCTGCTGCTGACTAAATGGCCTCCTTAATTGGATCATTTGAGTAGCCAGCACACCTGTGCAGGTAGGGCATGACATGATAGGCAGCTGCCTTGATAGCGGGTGGGTGCTGAATGTTCCTAATTGACAAAATAAGATTAATGCTTATGAAGAAATATAAAATCTCATCCCTTCCCCAATATCGCGCCACACCCCTACCCCTTAATTCCCTGGTTGAACGTGATGGACATATGTCTTTTTTCGACCGTACTAACTATGTAACTATGTAACATAACATGGGGGGGGGGGGGGGGGGGTCTCCTGGCTGTTCACACAGGTGTGTCATTGCTGTACATTGACCATGCATTGCTTCTGTGGTATTGCAAAGGCAAAGACAAATGCTTCCAGCCATCCATTGCACTAATGGATTGGTCATCAGCTGGCTGTCTATGTCCCGCATCAATATAGACCAAAGTACAGAGGGTTAGGCTATGCTATTGTGCACCTACCTGATGCATCAGAAGGTGCGAGGCCCTTGCTAAATTCTGTGCACAGACTTTGAGATCTATGCTTTAGACTGTATCTAAACCTGCTCCAACATGGACTGACATTCTGGCCTACTTTCAGCCGATGCGACTTGTCTGTCGCTGAACAGTCGCTTTTTATGTATTCAGCACCTATGTATAATGTTGTAAAAATGCTCTAGAAGCTAAAGTCGCAGAAATGTCACACATATTTGGCCTGCAACTTTCTGTGCGACAAATTCAGACAGGAAAAATCAGTATAAATCCTTAGAAAATTATCCCCCAGTGTCTCCATCTGCTGGCGGTATTGAATAAGCATTGCTGCACTGATGGGGTATGCATTAGACGAAAAAAAAGAAGAAAAAGAAGAATAATACGCCCAGAAAAGAGGCGAAAAGGAGAAAAACGTAAAAAAACGTGAAAAAAAAGTAAGAGGAAGAGAAGGGAAAAAAAGGTGGAAATGGGTTTAAAAGTGATTTCGGCGGAGAAATATATATATATATATATATATGCGCACACACACACATAGATATAAACGTATTCTCCGTTGAGATATTGCAGCCGCTGCTGTGTCCAGGCCCAGGAGCCTTAGCACTGTGCTGTGATGTCACTCAATACCACTGACATCACTAGGTGTAAACAACATCTCTCCTTTGCTGTGTATGTGACTATGGAGCTGTTTGGTGATGTCGTCTATTACGGCCTTCATAGAAGCAACAGGAGATTGTTGCATCCATCTTGAACCCTCAGAACTACAGTGCTATGATGTCACTCACTTCCACAGGCCTTGCAGAGTGTAAACAACAACAACCCAGCTTTGTTGTGTATGTAACCAAAGGGATTTGTGATGTCACCTAGAACCTTCACAGCAGCGACAGCTTTATGAGGAGCATCAGCACTGCTCTGCCTGAGCAGAACCATCACCGCCATAGGTTGTCAAATAACCCGGATTTAACCCACACAGGTAAGTCCAATGGGGTGCAGGCATGTCCTCTATGCTTACAGCTTCCCGTGGGTGTTGGTTTGATACCGTTTGGGGACAGCCAAGGAGGCATCTGCAGGCAACAAAGGTAGGTGTGTGCTTGTGTGTGTGTTTCCTATGCAGATCCTAAGCCCAGTGTCACATGCAAGTAGGAGGAGTAAGAAGGGTTCCTGGCAAATCCGGGTTATGGATTGCATTTAAAAAGGCCCCGTGGGAGTGCAATGGGCCCCTGTCTTGCTGCTTAGCAATAATGGTATGGGTTTAGGTTCTGCTGTGTGTACTGGTGGTTGACTGCCCCCCAGCCCAGAGTGTGCATGGAAAATTGTCTGGCAGCCTCCCTGACAGCAAGCAGTGATAGTGCCCATGAAGGGGACCTTGTTGGGCCCGCCCCTTTCACGGTTATCGCTTCTCGGCCTTTTGGCTAAGATCAAGTGTAGTATCTGTTCTTATCAGTTTTTCATGCCGGTGGATAGTAACGCCGGTATGGGGCTGGTGGGGATGGGTGCTGCATGGAGGATGCAGGTGTACCAGGGCTTTCCGGGGCTGGTTCTGAGGAATCAGCTCGACGGCTGCCCCGATGTGACCTGTTCCCTCCGGGTCTCGCCATGAGGCTGAGAGGGTCTAGAGCCGAGGTACTTTTGTGCCTCGGGGAGTGGTGACCCCGAGGTGCCGAAACTCACTGGGAGGATAGACTCACTGAGTTGAAGCACGGGCACCATAATCTCTTCACCTTGTGGCACTCACCTCTTGATTCCCGGCCTTCTGGCTAGGATCAGAGAAATTTTTATAGATCCGGCCGGATGTCCGGGCAGTATATCTGCACACATTCACTTATTTATTTCTTTTTTGTCTCACTGTGTCACTTTTTGCGTGTTGTGTGTTCACAGGATTGGTCAGGATGCGGTAGCCCTTCTGGGTGTCCCTCCTGGCGGTCTAGGGGAGGTGTGTGTGGCCATTAGGTTCCGCAGCTCCCTGCAAACACCCCGGGTACTCCTGCTTTGGCAGGGTACCTACCGTAATCGGCTCTGCGGGCAGATACCTTGGCTAACGCCAAGGGGGATGCCGGGAGCATTTGTGGTCCCCTAGTAGCTTCGGCGAAAAGGGACATCGAACCTGGAACCTCGCAGGTACCTTTTGGTCCGGAGGCGAAGGGTAAGGTTTGTTGGGGGGCCTCTCTCCTATCGGAGAAGGGCTTGCGATAGACCGCATCCTTTGTGCACGTTTTTTTAGTGTAACACGTTTGCACTTTTTCTTGCACTTTGGGTGAATCGAAAGCACGTTCCTCGGCTTTAGATAAAAAAAAAAAAAAAAAAAAATCTGTTCTTATCAGTTTAATATCTGATACGTCCCCTATCTGGGGACCATATATTAAATGGATTTTTGAGAACGGGGGCCGATTTCGAAGCTTGCTTCCGTCGCCCTATGCATTGACCCGATATGGCAGTATCTTCGGGTACAGTGCACCACCCCCTTACAGGGTTAAAAAGAAAGATTCCTACTTTCATTGCTACCTGCTTGCTGGCTAGCCAGCTAGCCAGCCCTGTGGGCCTTGCTGCTGCTGCAGCCAAAAAACAAAAGGTGGTGCTGCTGCTGCTTCTGCTGCTTCTGCTTCTGCTTGTGTCTGGCCCCTGTTGGAGCGTCCAGGCACAGGACTTCTGCTGCTGCTGACTAAATGGCCTCCTTAATTGGATCATTTGAGTAGCCAGCACACCTGTGCAGGTAGGGCATAACATGATAGGCAGCTGCCTTGATAGCGGGTGGGTGCTGAATGTTCCTAATTGACAAAATAAGATTAATGCTTATGAAGAAATATAAAATCTCATCCCTTCCCCAATATCGCGCCACACCCCTACCCCTTAATTCCCTGGTTGAACGTGATGGACATATGTCTTTTTTCGACCGTACTAACTATGTAACTATGTAACATAACATGGGGGGGGGGGGGGGGGGGGTCTCCTGGCTGTTCACACAGGTGTGTCATTGCTGTACATTGACCATGCATTGCTTCTGTGGTATTGCAAAGGCAAAGACAAATGCTTCCAGCCATCCATTGCACTAATGGATTGGTCATCAGCTGGCTGTCTATGTCCCGCATCAATATAGACCAAAGTACAGAGGGTTAGGCTATGCTATTGTGCACCTACCTGATGCATCAGAAGGTGCGAGGCCCTTGCTAAATTCTGTGCACAGACTTTGAGATCTATGCTTTAGACTGTATCTAAACCTGCTCCAACATGGACTGACATTCTGGCCTACTTTCAGCCGATGCGACTTGTCTGTCGCTGAACAGTCGCTTTTTATGTATTCAGCACCTATGTATAATGTTGTAAAAATGCTCTAGAAGCTAAAGTCGCAGAAATGTCACACATATTTGGCCTGCAACTTTCTGTGCGACAAATTCAGACAGGAAAAATCAGTATAAATCCTTAGAAAATTATCCCCCAGTGTCTCCATCTGCTGGCGGTATTGAATAAGCATTGCTGCACTGATGGGGTATGCATTAGACGAAAAAAAAGAAGAAAAAGAAGAATAATACGCCCAGAAAAGAGGCGAAAAGGAGAAAAACGTAAAAAAACGTGAAAAAAAAGTAAGAGGAAGAGAAGGGAAAAAAAGGTGGAAATGGGTTTAAAAGTGATTTCGGCGGAGAAATATATATATATATATATATATATATATATATATATATATATGCGCACACACACACATAGATATAAACGTATTCTCCGTTGAGATATTGCAGCCGCTGCTGTGTCCAGGCCCAGGAGCCTTAGCACTGTGCTGTGATGTCACTCAATACCACTGACATCACTAGGTGTAAACAACATCTCTCCTTTGCTGTGTATGTGACTATGGAGCTGTTTGGTGATGTCGTCTATTACGGCCTTCATAGAAGCAACAGGAGATTGTTGCATCCATCTTGAACCCTCAGAACTACAGTGCTATGATGTCACTCACTTCCACAGGCCTTGCAGAGTGTAAACAACAACAACCCAGCTTTGTTGTGTATGTAACCAAAGGGATTTGTGATGTCACCTAGAACCTTCACAGCAGCGACAGCTTTATGAGGAGCATCAGCACTGCTCTGCCTGAGCAGAACCATCACCGCCATAGGTTGTCAAATAACCCGGATTTAACCCACACAGGTAAGTCCAATGGGGTGCAGGCATGTCCTCTATGCTTACAGCTTCCCGTGGGTGTTGGTTTGATACCGTTTGGGGACAGCCAAGGAGGCATCTGCAGGCAACAAAGGTAGGTGTGTGCTTGTGTGTGTGTTTCCTATGCAGATCCTAAGCCCAGTGTCACATGCAAGTAGGAGGAGTAAGAAGGGTTCCTGGCAAATCCGGGTTATGGATTGCATTTAAAAAGGCCCCGTGGGAGTGCAATGGGCCCCTGTCTTGCTGCTTAGCAATAATGGTATGGGTTTAGGTTCTGCTGTGTGTACTGGTGGTTGACTGCCCCCCAGCCCAGAGTGTGCATGGAAAATTGTCTGGCAGCCTCCCTGACAGCAAGCAGTGATAGTGCCCATGAAGGGGACCTTGTTGGGCCCGCCCCTTTCACGGTTATCGCTTCTCGGCCTTTTGGCTAAGATCAAGTGTAGTATCTGTTCTTATCAGTTTAATATCTGATACGTCCCCTATCTGGGGACCATATATTAAATGGATTTTTGAGAACGGGGGCCGATTTCGAAGCTTGCTTCCGTCGCCCTATGCATTGACCCGATATGGCAGTATCTTCGGGTACAGTGCACCACCCCCTTACAGGGTTAAAAAGAAAGATTCCTACTTTCATTGCTACCTGCTTGCTGGCTAGCCAGCTAGCCAGCCCTGTGGGCCTTGCTGCTGCTGCAGCCAAAAAACAAAAGGTGGTGCTGCTGCTGCTTCTGCTGCTTCTGCTTCTGCTTGTGTCTGGCCCCTGTTGGAGCGTCCAGGCACAGGACTTCTGCTGCTGCTGACTAAATGGCCTCCTTAATTGGATCATTTGAGTAGCCAGCACACCTGTGCAGGTAGGGCATGACATGATAGGCAGCTGCCTTGATAGCGGGTGGGTGCTGAATGTTCCTAATTGACAAAATAAGATTAATGCTTATGAAGAAATATAAAATCTCATCCCTTCCCCAATATCGCGCCACACCCCTACCCCTTAATTCCCTGGTTGAACGTGATGGACATATGTCTTTTTTCGACCGTACTAACTATGTAACTATGTAACATAACATGGGGGGGGGGGGGGGGGGGTCTCCTGGCTGTTCACACAGGTGTGTCATTGCTGTACATTGACCATGCATTGCTTCTGTGGTATTGCAAAGGCAAAGACAAATGCTTCCAGCCATCCATTGCACTAATGGATTGGTCATCAGCTGGCTGTCTATGTCCCGCATCAATATAGACCAAAGTACAGAGGGTTAGGCTATGCTATTGTGCACCTACCTGATGCATCAGAAGGTGCGAGGCCCTTGCTAAATTCTGTGCACAGACTTTGAGATCTATGCTTTAGACTGTATCTAAACCTGCTCCAACATGGACTGACATTCTGGCCTACTTTCAGCCGATGCGACTTGTCTGTCGCTGAACAGTCGCTTTTTATGTATTCAGCACCTATGTATAATGTTGTAAAAATGCTCTAGAAGCTAAAGTCGCAGAAATGTCACACATATTTGGCCTGCAACTTTCTGTGCGACAAATTCAGACAGGAAAAATCAGTATAAATCCTTAGAAAATTATCCCCCAGTGTCTCCATCTGCTGGCGGTATTGAATAAGCATTGCTGCACTGATGGGGTATGCATTAGACGAAAAAAAAGAAGAAAAAGAAGAATAATACGCCCAGAAAAGAGGCGAAAAGGAGAAAAACGTAAAAAAACGTGAAAAAAAAGTAAGAGGAAGAGAAGGGAAAAAAAGGTGGAAATGGGTTTAAAAGTGATTTCGGCGGAGAAATATATATATATATATATATATATATATATATATATATATATGCGCACACACACACATAGATATAAACGTATTCTCCGTTGAGATATTGCAGCCGCTGCTGTGTCCAGGCCCAGGAGCCTTAGCACTGTGCTGTGATGTCACTCAATACCACTGACATCACTAGGTGTAAACAACATCTCTCCTTTGCTGTGTATGTGACTATGGAGCTGTTTGGTGATGTCGTCTATTACGGCCTTCATAGAAGCAACAGGAGATTGTTGCATCCATCTTGAACCCTCAGAACTACAGTGCTATGATGTCACTCACTTCCACAGGCCTTGCAGAGTGTAAACAACAACAACCCAGCTTTGTTGTGTATGTAACCAAAGGGATTTGTGATGTCACCTAGAACCTTCACAGCAGCGACAGCTTTATGAGGAGCATCAGCACTGCTCTGCCTGAGCAGAACCATCACCGCCATAGGTTGTCAAATAACCCGGATTTAACCCACACAGGTAAGTCCAATGGGGTGCAGGCATGTCCTCTATGCTTACAGCTTCCCGTGGGTGTTGGTTTGATACCGTTTGGGGACAGCCAAGGAGGCATCTGCAGGCAACAAAGGTAGGTGTGTGCTTGTGTGTGTGTTTCCTATGCAGATCCTAAGCCCAGTGTCACATGCAAGTAGGAGGAGTAAGAAGGGTTCCTGGCAAATCCGGGTTATGGATTGCATTTAAAAAGGCCCCGTGGGAGTGCAATGGGCCCCTGTCTTGCTGCTTAGCAATAATGGTATGGGTTTAGGTTCTGCTGTGTGTACTGGTGGTTGACTGCCCCCCAGCCCAGAGTGTGCATGGAAAATTGTCTGGCAGCCTCCCTGACAGCAAGCAGTGATAGTGCCCATGAAGGGGACCTTGTTGGGCCCGCCCCTTTCACGGTTATCGCTTCTCGGCCTTTTGGCTAAGATCAAGTGTAGTATCTGTTCTTATCAGTTTAATATCTGATACGTCCCCTATCTGGGGACCATATATTAAATGGATTTTTGAGAACGGGGGCCGATTTCGAAGCTTGCTTCCGTCGCCCTATGCATTGACCCGATATGGCAGTATCTTCGGGTACAGTGCACCACCCCCTTACAGGGTTAAAAAGAAAGATTCCTACTTCCTACTTTCATTGCTACCTGCTTGCTGGCTAGCCAGCTAGCCAGCCCTGTGGGCCTTGCTGCTGCTGCAGCCAAAAAACAAAAGGTGGTGCTGCTGCTGCTTCTGCTGCTTCTGCTTCTGCTTGTGTCTGGCCCCTGTTGGAGCGTCCAGGCACAGGACTTCTGCTGCTGCTGACTAAATGGCCTCCTTAATTGGATCATTTGAGTAGCCAGCACACCTGTGCAGGTAGGGCATGACATGATAGGCAGCTGCCTTGATAGCGGGTGGGTGCTGAATGTTCCTAATTGACAAAATAAGATTAATGCTTATGAAGAAATATAAAATCTCATCCCTTCCCCAATATCGCGCCACACCCCTACCCCTTAATTCCCTGGTTGAACGTGATGGACATATGTCTTTTTTCGACCGTACTAACTATGTAACTATGTAACATAACATGGGGGGGGGGGGGGGGGGGTCTCCTGGCTGTTCACACAGGTGTGTCATTGCTGTACATTGACCATGCATTGCTTCTGTGGTATTGCAAAGGCAAAGACAAATGCTTCCAGCCATCCATTGCACTAATGGATTGGTCATCAGCTGGCTGTCTATGTCCCGCATCAATATAGACCAAAGTACAGAGGGTTAGGCTATGCTATTGTGCACCTACCTGATGCATCAGAAGGTGCGAGGCCCTTGCTAAATTCTGTGCACAGACTTTGAGATCTATGCTTTAGACTGTATCTAAACCTGCTCCAACATGGACTGACATTCTGGCCTACTTTCAGCCGATGCGACTTGTCTGTCGCTGAACAGTCGCTTTTTATGTATTCAGCACCTATGTATAATGTTGTAAAAATGCTCTAGAAGCTAAAGTCGCAGAAATGTCACACATATTTGGCCTGCAACTTTCTGTGCGACAAATTCAGACAGGAAAAATCAGTATAAATCCTTAGAAAATTATCCCCCAGTGTCTCCATCTGCTGGCGGTATTGAATAAGCATTGCTGCACTGATGGGGTATGCATTAGACGAAAAAAAAGAAGAAAAAGAAGAATAATACGCCCAGAAAAGAGGCGAAAAGGAGAAAAACGTAAAAAAAAACGTGAAAAAAAAGTAAGAGGAAGAGAAGGGAAAAAAAGGTGGAAATGGGTTTAAAAGTGATTTCGGCGGAGAAATATATATATATATATATATATATATATATATATATATGCGCACACACACACATAGATATAAACGTATTCTCCGTTGAGATATTGCAGCCGCTGCTGTGTCCAGGCCCAGGAGCCTTAGCACTGTGCTGTGATGTCACTCAATACCACTGACATCACTAGGTGTAAACAACATCTCTCCTTTGCTGTGTATGTGACTATGGAGCTGTTTGGTGATGTCGTCTATTACGGCCTTCATAGAAGCAACAGGAGATTGTTGCATCCATCTTGAACCCTCAGAACTACAGTGCTATGATGTCACTCACTTCCACAGGCCTTGCAGAGTGTAAACAACAACAACCCAGCTTTGTTGTGTATGTAACCAAAGGGATTTGTGATGTCACCTAGAACCTTCACAGCAGCGACAGCTTTATGAGGAGCATCAGCACTGCTCTGCCTGAGCAGAACCATCACCGCCATAGGTTGTCAAATAACCCGGATTTAACCCACACAGGTAAGTCCAATGGGGTGCAGGCATGTCCTCTATGCTTACAGCTTCCCGTGGGTGTTGGTTTGATACCGTTTGGGGACAGCCAAGGAGGCATCTGCAGGCAACAAAGGTAGGTGTGTGCTTGTGTGTGTGTTTCCTATGCAGATCCTAAGCCCAGTGTCACATGCAAGTAGGAGGAGTAAGAAGGGTTCCTGGCAAATCCGGGTTATGGATTGCATTTAAAAAGGCCCCGTGGGAGTGCAATGGGCCCCTGTCTTGCTGCTTAGCAATAATGGTATGGGTTTAGGTTCTGCTGTGTGTACTGGTGGTTGACTGCCCCCCAGCCCAGAGTGTGCATGGAAAATTGTCTGGCAGCCTCCCTGACAGCAAGCAGTGATAGTGCCCATGAAGGGGACCTTGTTGGGCCCGCCCCTTTCACGGTTATCGCTTCTCGGCCTTTTGGCTAAGATCAAGTGTAGTATCTGTTCTTATCAGTTTAATATCTGATACGTCCCCTATCTGGGGACCATATATTAAATGGATTTTTGAGAACGGGGGCCGATTTCGAAGCTTGCTTCCGTCGCCCTATGCATTGACCCGATATGGCAGTATCTTCGGGTACAGTGCACCACCCCCTTACAGGGTTAAAAAGAAAGATTCCTACTTTCATTGCTACCTGCTTGCTGGCTAGCCAGCTAGCCAGCCCTGTGGGCCTTGCTGCTGCTGCAGCCAAAAAACAAAAGGTGGTGCTGCTGCTGCTTCTGCTGCTTCTGCTTCTGCTTGTGTCTGGCCCCTGTTGGAGCGTCCAGGCACAGGACTTCTGCTGCTGCTGACTAAATGGCCTCCTTAATTGGATCATTTGAGTAGCCAGCACACCTGTGCAGGTAGGGCATGACATGATAGGCAGCTGCCTTGATAGCGGGTGGGTGCTGAATGTTCCTAATTGACAAAATAAGATTAATGCTTATGAAGAAATATAAAATCTCATCCCTTCCCCAATATCGCGCCACACCCCTACCCCTTAATTCCCTGGTTGAACGTGATGGACATATGTCTTTTTTCGACCGTACTAACTATGTAACTATGTAACATAACATGGGGGGGGGGGGGGGGGTCTCCTGGCTGTTCACACAGGTGTGTCATTGCTGTACATTGACCATGCATTGCTTCTGTGGTATTGCAAAGGCAAAGACAAATGCTTCCAGCCATCCATTGCACTAATGGATTGGTCATCAGCTGGCTGTCTATGTCCCGCATCAATATAGACCAAAGTACAGAGGGTTAGGCTATGCTATTGTGCACCTACCTGATGCATCAGAAGGTGCGAGGCCCTTGCTAAATTCTGTGCACAGACTTTGAGATCTATGCTTTAGACTGTATCTAAACCTGCTCCAACATGGACTGACATTCTGGCCTACTTTCAGCCGATGCGACTTGTCTGTCGCTGAACAGTCGCTTTTTATGTATTCAGCACCTATGTATAATGTTGTAAAAATGCTCTAGAAGCTAAAGTCGCAGAAATGTCACACATATTTGGCCTGCAACTTTCTGTGCGACAAATTCAGACAGGAAAAATCAGTATAAATCCTTAGAAAATTATCCCCCAGTGTCTCCATCTGCTGGCGGTATTGAATAAGCATTGCTGCACTGATGGGGTATGCATTAGACGAAAAAAAAGAAGAAAAAGAAGAATAATACGCCCAGAAAAGAGGCGAAAAGGAGAAAAACGTAAAAAAACGTGAAAAAAAAGTAAGAGGAAGAGAAGGGAAAAAAAGGTGGAAATGGGTTTAAAAGTGATTTCGGCGGAGAAATATATATATATATATATATATGCGCACACACACACATAGATATAAACGTATTCTCCGTTGAGATATTGCAGCCGCTGCTGTGTCCAGGCCCAGGAGCCTTAGCACTGTGCTGTGATGTCACTCAATACCACTGACATCACTAGGTGTAAACAACATCTCTCCTTTGCTGTGTATGTGACTATGGAGCTGTTTGGTGATGTCGTCTATTACGGCCTTCATAGAAGCAACAGGAGATTGTTGCATCCATCTTGAACCCTCAGAACTACAGTGCTATGATGTCACTCACTTCCACAGGCCTTGCAGAGTGTAAACAACAACAACCCAGCTTTGTTGTGTATGTAACCAAAGGGATTTGTGATGTCACCTAGAACCTTCACAGCAGCGACAGCTTTATGAGGAGCATCAGCACTGCTCTGCCTGAGCAGAACCATCACCGCCATAGGTTGTCAAATAACCCGGATTTAACCCACACAGGTAAGTCCAATGGGGTGCAGGCATGTCCTCTATGCTTACAGCTTCCCGTGGGTGTTGGTTTGATACCGTTTGGGGACAGCCAAGGAGGCATCTGCAGGCAACAAAGGTAGGTGTGTGCTTGTGTGTGTGTTTCCTATGCAGATCCTAAGCCCAGTGTCACATGCAAGTAGGAGGAGTAAGAAGGGTTCCTGGCAAATCCGGGTTATGGATTGCATTTAAAAAGGCCCCGTGGGAGTGCAATGGGCCCCTGTCTTGCTGCTTAGCAATAATGGTATGGGTTTAGGTTCTGCTGTGTGTACTGGTGGTTGACTGCCCCCCAGCCCAGAGTGTGCATGGAAAATTGTCTGGCAGCCTCCCTGACAGCAAGCAGTGATAGTGCCCATGAAGGGGACCTTGTTGGGCCCGCCCCTTTCACGGTTATCGCTTCTCGGCCTTTTGGCTAAGATCAAGTGTAGTATCTGTTCTTATCAGTTTTTCATGCCGGTGGATAGTAACGCCGGTATGGGGCTGGTGGGGATGGGTGCTGCATGGAGGATGCAGGTGTACCAGGGCTTTCCGGGGCTGGTTCTGAGGAATCAGCTCGACGGCTGCCCCGATGTGACCTGTTCCCTCCGGGTCTCGCCATGAGGCTGAGAGGGTCTAGAGCCGAGGTACTTTTGTGCCTCGGGGAGTGGTGACCCCGAGGTGCCGAAACTCACTGGGAGGATAGACTCACTGAGTTGAAGCACGGGCACCATAATCTCTTCACCTTGTGGCACTCACCTCTTGATTCCCGGCCTTCTGGCTAGGATCAGAGAAATTTTTATAGATCCGGCCGGATGTCCGGGCAGTATATCTGCACACATTCACTTATTTATTTCTTTTTTGTCTCACTGTGTCACTTTTTGCGTGTTGTGTGTTCACAGGATTGGTCAGGATGCGGTAGCCCTTCTGGGTGTCCCTCCTGGCGGTCTAGGGGAGGTGTGTGTGGCCATTAGGTTCCGCAGCTCCCTGCAAACACCCCGGGTACTCCTGCTTTGGCAGGGTACCTACCGTAATCGGCTCTGCGGGCAGATACCTTGGCTAACGCCAAGGGGGATGCCGGGAGCATTTGTGGTCCCCTAGTAGCTTCGGCGAAAAGGGACATCGAACCTGGAACCTCGCAGGTACCTTTTGGTCCGGAGGCGAAGGGTAAGGTTTGTTGGGGGGCCTCTCTCCTATCGGAGAAGGGCTTGCGATAGACCGCATCCTTTGTGCACGTTTTTTTAGTGTAACACGTTTGCACTTTTTCTTGCACTTTGGGTGAATCGAAAGCACGTTCCTCGGCTTTAGATAAAAAAAAAAAAAAAAAAAAATCTGTTCTTATCAGTTTAATATCTGATACGTCCCCTATCTGGGGACCATATATTAAATGGATTTTTGAGAACGGGGGCCGATTTCGAAGCTTGCTTCCGTCGCCCTATGCATTGACCCGATATGGCAGTATCTTCGGGTACAGTGCACCACCCCCTTACAGGGTTAAAAAGAAAGATTCCTACTTTCATTGCTACCTGCTTGCTGGCTAGCCAGCTAGCCAGCCCTGTGGGCCTTGCTGCTGCTGCAGCCAAAAAACAAAAGGTGGTGCTGCTGCTGCTTCTGCTGCTTCTGCTTCTGCTTGTGTCTGGCCCCTGTTGGAGCGTCCAGGCACAGGACTTCTGCTGCTGCTGACTAAATGGCCTCCTTAATTGGATCATTTGAGTAGCCAGCACACCTGTGCAGGTAGGGCATGACATGATAGGCAGCTGCCTTGATAGCGGGTGGGTGCTGAATGTTCCTAATTGACAAAATAAGATTAATGCTTATGAAGAAATATAAAATCTCATCCCTTCCCCAATATCGCGCCACACCCCTACCCCTTAATTCCCTGGTTGAACGTGATGGACATATGTCTTTTTTCGACCGTACTAACTATGTAACTATGTAACATAACATGGGGGGGGGGGGGGGGGGGGGTCTCCTGGCTGTTCACACAGGTGTGTCATTGCTGTACATTGACCATGCATTGCTTCTGTGGTATTGCAAAGGCAAAGACAAATGCTTCCAGCCATCCATTGCACTAATGGATTGGTCATCAGCTGGCTGTCTATGTCCCGCATCAATATAGACCAAAGTACAGAGGGTTAGGCTATGCTATTGTGCACCTACCTGATGCATCAGAAGGTGCGAGGCCCTTGCTAAATTCTGTGCACAGACTTTGAGATCTATGCTTTAGACTGTATCTAAACCTGCTCCAACATGGACTGACATTCTGGCCTACTTTCAGCCGATGCGACTTGTCTGTCGCTGAACAGTCGCTTTTTATGTATTCAGCACCTATGTATAATGTTGTAAAAATGCTCTAGAAGCTAAAGTCGCAGAAATGTCACACATATTTGGCCTGCAACTTTCTGTGCGACAAATTCAGACAGGAAAAATCAGTATAAATCCTTAGAAAATTATCCCCCAGTGTCTCCATCTGCTGGCGGTATTGAATAAGCATTGCTGCACTGATGGGGTATGCATTAGACGAAAAAAAAGAAGAAAAAGAAGAATAATACGCCCAGAAAAGAGCGAAAAGGAGAAAAACGTAAAAAAACGTGAAAAAAAAGTAAGAGGAAGAGAAGGGAAAAAAAGGTGGAAATGGGTTTAAAAGTGATTTCGGCGGAGAAATATATATATATATATATATATATATATATATATATATGCGCACACACACACATAGATATAAACGTATTCTCCGTTGAGATATTGCAGCCGCTGCTGTGTCCAGGCCCAGGAGCCTTAGCACTGTGCTGTGATGTCACTCAATACCACTGACATCACTAGGTGTAAACAACATCTCTCCTTTGCTGTGTATGTGACTATGGAGCTGTTTGGTGATGTCGTCTATTATGGCCTTCATAGAAGCAACAGGAGATTGTTGCATCCATCTTGAACCCTCAGAACTACAGTGCTATGATGTCACTCACTTCCACAGGCCTTGCAGAGTGTAAACAACAACAACCCAGCTTTGTTGTGTATGTAACCAAAGGGATTTGTGATGTCACCTAGAACCTTCACAGCAGCGACAGCTTTATGAGGAGCATCAGCACTGCTCTGCCTGAGCAGAACCATCACCGCCATAGGTTGTCAAATAACCCGGATTTAACCCACACAGGTAAGTCCAATGGGGTGCAGGCATGTCCTCTATGCTTACAGCTTCCCGTGGGTGTTGGTTTGATACCGTTTGGGGACAGCCAAGGAGGCATCTGCAGGCAACAAAGGTAGGTGTGTGCTTGTGTGTGTGTTTCCTATGCAGATCCTAAGCCCAGTGTCACATGCAAGTAGGAGGAGTAAGAAGGGTTCCTGGCAAATCCGGGTTATGGATTGCATTTAAAAAGGCCCCGTGGGAGTGCAATGGGCCCCTGTCTTGCTGCTTAGCAATAATGGTATGGGTTTAGGTTCTGCTGTGTGTACTGGTGGTTGACTGCCCCCCAGCCCAGAGTGTGCATGGAAAATTGTCTGGCAGCCTCCCTGACAGCAAGCAGTGATAGTGCCCATGAAGGGGACCTTGTTGGGCCCGCCCCTTTCACGGTTATCGCTTCTCGGCCTTTTGGCTAAGATCAAGTGTAGTATCTGTTCTTATCAGTTTAATATCTGATACGTCCCCTATCTGGGGACCATATATTAAATGGATTTTTGAGAACGGGGGCCGATTTCGAAGCTTGCTTCCGTCGCCCTATGCATTGACCCGATATGGCAGTATCTTCGGGTACAGTGCACCACCCCCTTACAGGGTTAAAAAGAAAGATTCCTACTTTCATTGCTACCTGCTTGCTGGCTAGCCAGCTAGCCAGCCCTGTGGGCCTTGCTGCTGCTGCAGCCAAAAAACAAAAGGTGGTGCTGCTGCTGCTTCTGCTGCTTCTGCTTCTGCTTGTGTCTGGCCCCTGTTGGAGCGTCCAGGCACAGGACTTCTGCTGCTGCTGACTAAATGGCCTCCTTAATTGGATCATTTGAGTAGCCAGCACACCTGTGCAGGTAGGGCATGACATGATAGGCAGCTGCCTTGATAGCGGGTGGGTGCTGAATGTTCCTAATTGACAAAATAAGATTAATGCTTATGAAGAAATATAAAATCTCATCCCTTCCCCAATATCGCGCCACACCCCTACCCCTTAATTCCCTGGTTGAACGTGATGGACATATGTCTTTTTTCGACCGTACTAACTATGTAACTATGTAACATAACATGGGGGGGGGGGGGGGGGGGGGGTCTCCTGGCTGTTCACACAGGTGTGTCATTGCTGTACATTGACCATGCATTGCTTCTGTGGTATTGCAAAGGCAAAGACAAATGCTTCCAGCCATCCATTGCACTAATGGATTGGTCATCAGCTGGCTGTCTATGTCCCGCATCAATATAGACCAAAGTACAGAGGGTTAGGCTATGCTATTGTGCACCTACCTGATGCATCAGAAGGTGCGAGGCCCTTGCTAAATTCTGTGCACAGACTTTGAGATCTATGCTTTAGACTGTATCTAAACCTGCTCCAACATGGACTGACATTCTGGCCTACTTTCAGCCGATGCGACTTGTCTGTCGCTGAACAGTCGCTTTTTATGTATTCAGCACCTATGTATAATGTTGTAAAAATGCTCTAGAAGCTAAAGTCGCAGAAATGTCACACATATTTGGCCTGCAACTTTCTGTGCGACAAATTCAGACAGGAAAAATCAGTATAAATCCTTAGAAAATTATCCCCCAGTGTCTCCATCTGCTGGCGGTATTGAATAAGCATTGCTGCACTGATGGGGTATGCATTAGACGAAAAAAAAGAAGAAAAAGAAGAATAATACGCCCAGAAAAGAGGCGAAAAGGAGAAAAACGTAAAAAAACGTGAAAAAAAAGTAAGAGGAAGAGAAGGGAAAAAAAGGTGGAAATGGGTTTAAAAGTGATTTCGGCGGAGAAATATATATATATAATATATATATATATATATATATATATATATATGCGCACACACACACATAGATATAAACGTATTCTCCGTTGAGATATTGCAGCCGCTGCTGTGTCCAGGCCCAGGAGCCTTAGCACTGTGCTGTGATGTCACTCAATACCACTGACATCACTAGGTGTAAACAACATCTCTCCTTTGCTGTGTATGTGACTATGGAGCTGTTTGGTGATGTCGTCTATTACGGCCTTCATAGAAGCAACAGGAGATTGTTGCATCCATCTTGAACCCTCAGAACTACAGTGCTATGATGTCACTCACTTCCACAGGCCTTGCAGAGTGTAAACAACAACAACCCAGCTTTGTTGTGTATGTAACCAAAGGGATTTGTGATGTCACCTAGAACCTTCACAGCAGCGACAGCTTTATGAGGAGCATCAGCACTGCTCTGCCTGAGCAGAACCATCACCGCCATAGGTTGTCAAATAACCCGGATTTAACCCACACAGGTAAGTCCAATGGGGTGCAGGCATGTCCTCTATGCTTACAGCTTCCCGTGGGTGTTGGTTTGATACCGTTTGGGGACAGCCAAGGAGGCATCTGCAGGCAACAAAGGTAGGTGTGTGCTTGTGTGTGTGTTTCCTATGCAGATCCTAAGCCCAGTGTCACATGCAAGTAGGAGGAGTAAGAAGGGTTCCTGGCAAATCCGGGTTATGGATTGCATTTAAAAAGGCCCCGTGGGAGTGCAATGGGCCCCTGTCTTGCTGCTTAGCAATAATGGTATGGGTTTAGGTTCTGCTGTGTGTACTGGTGGTTGACTGCCCCCCAGCCCAGAGTGTGCATGGAAAATTGTCTGGCAGCCTCCCTGACAGCAAGCAGTGATAGTGCCCATGAAGGGGACCTTGTTGGGCCCGCCCCTTTCACGGTTATCGCTTCTCGGCCTTTTGGCTAGATCAAGTGTCTGGTCAGGAGGATCCTGGGAGTTTGTCCTACCTTTTCCAAGGGGGGCTGCTACGAGGAACCGAAAAGGCGATCGACAAGATGGGTGTTCGCATCCGTTACCTTACATCCGGTGAAACGCGGATTCGTTTTTCCTTTCGCTTTGATGTTGATGAAGACAAACAAGAACTCGTCCAACTTTCTTATTTTGTGAAAGAAACTCTCTACAAGCTTCTTGGGGTGAAGAAAGAGAACATCGTCTGTCTCAGAGATCCTCGGAAGGGCAGCTTCATCCTAACTCTGGACTCTGCTTATGCATGCCAGAATCTTTTTGAGAAGCTGAAAAGCAATCAAGACCTTGCTGAGCTTGATGGGATCACGGTCACAGTGTTGTATACTGGAGGCGATATTCCTCTAGTTGTGTGTATGCACAATCCCTTTGTGACTGTGTCCCATATTGAGCTCTTTTTGGGGAAATACTGCAGTTCTGTTAAGTATTCCCATAAGGTGATGAATTCAGAAGACCTATGGACGGGGAAACATAAGTTTTTTGTGAAAATGAAGGAGGATGCTACTGGCATTGGAGGGTTGTGTCATCCACCCTCCAACTTTTCTATCGGTCGGGATAAGGGCTATTTGTTTTATCCCGAGATGCCTACTTTTTGTAGGAAATGTAAGAAATTCGGACATACTATGGAAGTTTGCACGGACACTACAGTTCGCTGTGGTCGGTGCAATCAAGAAGGCCATGTTTCTAAGGACTGTGCTAAAATCATCTGCAACATTTGTGGTGAAGAAGGCCATGCCTTTAAAGATTGCAGTCTCCGTTCCAGTGTAGCTAGATCGTGGGCTGACCGTGTAGCGGGGAGAGTGGGTGTAGTGCAAGCTGAAGTACCACCTGCGAAAGCACCCCAGCGGTCTGAGGCGCCTTCAGAAAAGCCGGCTGTAACTTCTGATGTCGTGGCGGAGCTTATGGACCTTTCTGCTGCTGTGCCTGGGACAGAGGGGAGACCTTCTGTGGAGGGTTCTGGCGGTGGAGGGTCACTAGTGAGCAGTGAAGCCATGGAGGTTGGCGTGAAGGAGATCAAGCGGAAGAAGGAACTCGGAGATGAGCCACAACTTGGCATTAAACGGCCTGTCAAAAAAAGCTCAGACGAATGTGAGGACAGTCAACATGCATGGAGGCCTTCTATAAGATCAGCGTCCGATCCAAAAAATATCAAAGAGTTCGAAAGCCCGGAGTCACCTGTGGGTTTCATATCGGACTCAAACTCCAGTAGCGAATAGCTTCCTTAAAGTGCTCCTCTCTTAATGTGAGAGGTCTAAAGAGCCCTACGAGAAGGGCTGCTTTGTTTAGTTTTTTAGAGACCTTGGACTGTTCTCTGTTCTTTTTACAAGAATGTGGAATTGAACATAGTCCAAATTATGAGGACCTTTGTCGTGGCTGGACTTTGGGACCATCGGTCTGGTCGGGTGACAATCTGAACAGATCTTCAGGTGTTGGGATCTTGTTTAGAGGTTCAGATGTACAAGTTTTGTCCTTCTTAGAAATTATACCTGGTAGAGCGCTATTAGTTAATATTAAGTACAATGGCTCGGAGATTAAGCTTTTTAACATCTATGCTTCTCCTGAAAAAAATGAGAGAGCCGACTTGATTAATGATATTCAGGCTTTTATCCCAGGTTCAACACCTATTTTAATGGCTGGAGATTTTAATTGTTGTATGAGTGGTGATCATCGTGAGAGTGGAAGTGTGCATGTCAGAGTGGATAAAACAGAGAAACAGATTAAGAGTATGACTGAGGATTTTAACTTTACCGATGTCTGGAGGAGAAAATACCCAGACGACCCTGGTTACACATGGGAAAATAATGTCTGCAAATCCAGGATTGATTTTATTTTTTTATCGGAAAGTTTTAATCTAGTTGATGTTTCTCTTTTATCGAATATTTTCTCTGATCATAAGTTATTATATGCACATGTCACTTTACCTGGCCTAGAGAAAGGCAGAGGCGTTTGGAAGCTCAACATTACTTTATTAGAGGACATGAAAACAAAAAATTATTTTATTGCTGCTTATAACAAATGGAGATTGCGTCAATCCCAATATAAAAATATTTTGGATTGGTGGGAGGATGTTAAAAAGTGGACTAAACTGTTTTTTATCCGTGTGGGCATCCAAAAGGCTAAGGAGAAAAAGTTATGGTTTAAAATGTTAAACACTAAAATCCAAACATATTATAAACTAAAGCAAGCCGGGCTTGAGATGGATGATGTTATTGCTCAGACAAAGAATGAAATAAAAAATGCCATTAGTCAAAAAGGAAAAGAAATGATTTTTAACAGCAAGGTGCAATGTCTGGAGAATGATGAAAAGTGTTCGAGATTCTTTTTTAAGAAGGTGGTGGGAAAGAAAGAAATGATATCTGTAATAGAAGGGAAGATAACTAATGAAGAGATGTTGCGAGAAGCACAAGTATTTTATCAGGAGCTTTTTAATAAAAAAGATATTGATATTTCCTTTACTAATGATGTTTTAGATACCTTGGATTCAAAACTTGACAAAACTGACCAAGAAAGCCTTTGTGATGAAATCTTTTTACCTGAACTTTTAAGCACTTTTAAGAGTTTTTTAAATGGTAAAACACCTGGTTCGGATGGGTTGCCAGTTGAATTTTATCTGTGTTTTTGGTCCATTTTAAAAGATGATCTTTTAGGTATTTTTAACTGTGCTTTTAAATCTGAGATTTTACCTGCGTCCTGGAGAGATGGTGTTGTTACTCTGATTTTTAAAAAAGGAGACATCTCTAAATTAGAAAATTGGAGGCCTATTACCCTGCTAAATACAGACTATAAGGTTTTAGCAAAAATTTTAGCAAATAGGCTCAAGCAGGTAATTGCTAAGGTTATACACAGTGACCAAGTATGCGGAGTACCTGGAAGGAAAATAAGTGATCATCTAAACCTTGTAAAAGATGTTTTATGGTATCAGAAACAATGTGATCAGAAATTGGCAATTTTATCCTTGGATTTTCAAAAGGCTTATGACCGTGTTTCTCATGATTTTTTATGGTTGGTTTTAAAGAAAATGAATTTTCCTGATTTTATTGTTGGAAAAATTGCACTTTTATATAAAAACTGTTTTAGTCGTATTTTAATAAACGGTTTTTTATCCCAAGAGGTATGTTTACAGTCTGGGGTGAAACAGGGGTGCCCCCTATCACCCATTCTTTTCATATGTGCAATAGAACCTCTGTTGAATGTTTTGAGAAAAGATAAGCTCATTAGAGGAGTGCCAATCCCTGGAAGTGGAGGACAGAGCGTAAAGACGATAGCATATATGGATGATGTTAATATTCTATGTTCAGATGAACCATCCCTGAAACGTGCTATCAGACAGACAGAATTTTTTTGTGAGGGCTCTGGCTTCAAATTAAATAAAAATAAATGTGATTGCTTTGCAATAGGGAATTGGGGCAATACGGAGGTGAATGTGCAATATGATAAAATCAAAATCTTGGGTGTCATCTTTGACAATGAAAATAATGGAGAGGAAAGCTGGTCCATCGTCAAAGAGAAAGTGCAAAAGAAAATAAGTTTTTGGAAAATGAGGAAATTAACAATAGAAGGAAAAGTACTGATAATGAAAGCTTTGTTGCTACCTATCATGCTATATTTAAGCTTGGTTTTCCCACCGAGTGAACGCACCTTAAAGTTTTTAAACAAGATTTGCTTTCATTTTTTATGGGGGTCTAAAATGGATAAACTCAGGAGAGATGTAATGATGAAGACAAAGAAATTGGGGGGTAAGGATGTGCCTGATTTAAAAAGGTTTTTATATATTCACTTTTTTTCTATGTGTTTTAATGGCTTGCAAAGAAACTGTTATTGGTCTTATTTTTTAAAATATGCTGCAGGTCACATTTTTAGAAAAAGAAAGTGGATAACCTTACCTTTAACGTCCCCAATCTTATTTATTCCCCCAGCGCACTATGTGGTTTTAGAAAAGATTATTCGTATTTATGGCATTGCTAATTTTAGTCAAGAAATTTGTAGTAATGCACGAAAATTAGTTCCTGAAATCAGGAAGATAGAACAGATTTGCTTAATATCTAATTATTCCACTGAGAAATCTCTAAGAGTTTGGAGGATGGTGAATATGGGATTCTTATCTAATGACTTAAAAGATCTGGCCTGGCAGATAGCACATCAATGTTTGCCTACCAGAGAATTCCAACACAGAAGAGGATTGTGTCGTAGTGCAAAGTGCCCGAGAATGGGGTGTCCTAGTGAGGAAACAGTTTTACACCTTTTTTGGAACTGTTTTTACGCCCAAGAGATATGGCATTTGATAGTACCCTTACTAAAATTCATTTCTGATCTTAATTTTTTAAATCATGAAGTTATTTTATATGGATTTTATAATGTTTTATCTGTGGAGAAGTCTCGGGTTTTGTGGATTAGTATAAATTGTATTAAAATTGCACTATGGAAGACAAGGAATATTCTTCTTTTTAAAAGAGACACTATTACCTCTAAAGATTGTGTTCGCCTAGCTCTTAGTGAGATGCATGTTTTCTATTTATTGGATAAAAAAAGATTAGGTCACAAAGTGGCTAAAAGTCTTTGGAATCTACATCTGTGGAATATGCTTTTAGCAGACTAAGTGTAATCTGGACTGCGTAAGGTCTTTTAGTCTAAGAATATTATATCTAAAAGTAAAAAAATCTGTTCTTATCAGTTTAATATCTGATACGTCCCCTATCTGGGGACCATATATTAAATGGATTTTTGAGAACGGGGGCCGATTTCGAAGCTTGCTTCCGTCGCCCTATGCATTGACCCGATATGGCAGTATCTTCGGGTACAGTGCACCACCCCCTTACAGGGTTAAAAAGAAAGATTCCTACTTTCATTGCTACCTGCTTGCTGGCTAGCCAGCTAGCCAGCCCTGTGGGCCTTGCTGCTGCTGCAGCCAAAAAACAAAAGGTGGTGCTGCTGCTGCTTCTGCTGCTTCTGCTTCTGCTTGTGTCTGGCCCCTGTTGGAGCGTCCAGGCACAGGACTTCTGCTGCTGCTGACTAAATGGCCTCCTTAATTGGATCATTTGAGTAGCCAGCACACCTGTGCAGGTAGGGCATGACATGATAGGCAGCTGCCTTGATAGCGGGTGGGTGCTGAATGTTCCTAATTGACAAAATAAGATTAATGCTTATGAAGAAATATAAAATCTCATCCCTTCCCCAATATCGCGCCACACCCCTACCCCTTAATTCCCTGGTTGAACGTGATGGACATATGTCTTTTTTCGACCGTACTAACTATGTAACTATGTAACATAACATGGGGGGGGTCTCCTGGCTGTTCACACAGGTGTGTCATTGCTGTACATTGACCATGCATTGCTTCTGTGGTATTGCAAAGGCAAAGACAAATGCTTCCAGCCATCCATTGCACTAATGGATTGGTCATCAGCTGGCTGTCTATGTCCCGCATCAATATAGACCAAAGTACAGAGGGTTAGGCTATGCTATTGTGCACCTACCTGATGCATCAGAAGGTGCGAGGCCCTTGCTAAATTCTGTGCACAGACTTTGAGATCTATGCTTTAGACTGTATCTAAACCTGCTCCAACATGGACTGACATTCTGGCCTACTTTCAGCCGATGCGACTTGTCTGTCGCTGAACAGTCGCTTTTTATGTATTCAGCACCTATGTATAATGTTGTAAAAATGCTCTAGAAGCTAAAGTCGCAGAAATGTCACACATATTTGGCCTGCAACTTTCTGTGCGACAAATTCAGACAGGAAAAATCAGTATAAATCCTTAGAAAATTATCCCCCAGTGTCTCCATCTGCTGGCGGTATTGAATAAGCATTGCTGCACTGATGGGGTATGCATTAGACGAAAAAAAAGAAGAAAAAGAAGAATAATACGCCCAGAAAAGAGGCGAAAAGGAGAAAAACGTAAAAAAACGTGAAAAAAAAGTAAGAGGAAGAGAAGGGAAAAAAAGGTGGAAATGGGTTTAAAAGTGATTTCGGCGGAGAAATATATATATATATATATATATATATATATATATATATGCGCACACACACACATAGATATAAACGTATTCTCCGTTGAGATATTGCAGCCGCTGCTGTGTCCAGGCCCAGGAGCCTTAGCACTGTGCTGTGATGTCACTCAATACCACTGACATCACTAGGTGTAAACAACATCTCTCCTTTGCTGTGTATGTGACTATGGAGCTGTTTGGTGATGTCGTCTATTACGGCCTTCATAGAAGCAACAGGAGATTGTTGCATCCATCTTGAACCCTCAGAACTACAGTGCTATGATGTCACTCACTTCCACAGGCCTTGCAGAGTGTAAACAACAACAACCCAGCTTTGTTGTGTATGTAACCAAAGGGATTTGTGATGTCACCTAGAACCTTCACAGCAGCGACAGCTTTATGAGGAGCATCAGCACTGCTCTGCCTGAGCAGAACCATCACCGCCATAGGTTGTCAAATAACCCGGATTTAACCCACACAGGTAAGTCCAATGGGGTGCAGGCATGTCCTCTATGCTTACAGCTTCCCGTGGGTGTTGGTTTGATACCGTTTGGGGACAGCCAAGGAGGCATCTGCAGGCAACAAAGGTAGGTGTGTGCTTGTGTGTGTGTTTCCTATGCAGATCCTAAGCCCAGTGTCACATGCAAGTAGGAGGAGTAAGAAGGGTTCCTGGCAAATCCGGGTTATGGATTGCATTTAAAAAGGCCCCGTGGGAGTGCAATGGGCCCCTGTCTTGCTGCTTAGCAATAATGGTATGGGTTTAGGTTCTGCTGTGTGTACTGGTGGTTGACTGCCCCCCAGCCCAGAGTGTGCATGGAAAATTGTCTGGCAGCCTCCCTGACAGCAAGCAGTGATAGTGCCCATGAAGGGGACCTTGTTGGGCCCGCCCCTTTCACGGTTATCGCTTCTCGGCCTTTTGGCTAAGATCAAGTGTAGTATCTGTTCTTATCAGTTTAATATCTGATACGTCCCCTATCTGGGGACCATATATTAAATGGATTTTTGAGAACGGGGGCCGATTTCGAAGCTTGCTTCCGTCGCCCTATGCATTGACCCGATATGGCAGTATCTTCGGGTACAGTGCACCACCCCCTTACAGGGTTAAAAAGAAAGATTCCTACTTTCATTGCTACCTGCTTGCTGGCTAGCCAGCTAGCCAGCCCTGTGGGCCTTGCTGCTGCTGCAGCCAAAAAACAAAAGGTGGTGCTGCTGCTGCTTCTGCTGCTTCTGCTTCTGCTTGTGTCTGGCCCCTGTTGGAGCGTCCAGGCACAGGACTTCTGCTGCTGCTGACTAAATGGCCTCCTTAATTGGATCATTTGAGTAGCCAGCACACCTGTGCAGGTAGGGCATGACATGATAGGCAGCTGCCTTGATAGCGGGTGGGTGCTGAATGTTCCTAATTGACAAAATAAGATTAATGCTTATGAAGAAATATAAAATCTCATCCCTTCCCCAATATCGCGCCACACCCCTACCCCTTAATTCCCTGGTTGAACGTGATGGACATATGTCTTTTTTCGACCGTACTAACTATGTAACTATGTAACATAACATGGGGGGGGGGGGGGGGGGTCTCCTGGCTGTTCACACAGGTGTGTCATTGCTGTACATTGACCATGCATTGCTTCTGTGGTATTGCAAAGGCAAAGACAAATGCTTCCAGCCATCCATTGCACTAATGGATTGGTCATCAGCTGGCTGTCTATGTCCCGCATCAATATAGACCAAAGTACAGAGGGTTAGGCTATGCTATTGTGCACCTACCTGATGCATCAGAAGGTGCGAGGCCCTTGCTAAATTCTGTGCACAGACTTTGAGATCTATGCTTTAGACTGTATCTAAACCTGCTCCAACATGGACTGACATTCTGGCCTACTTTCAGCCGATGCGACTTGTCTGTCGCTGAACAGTCGCTTTTTATGTATTCAGCACCTATGTATAATGTTGTAAAAATGCTCTAGAAGCTAAAGTCGCAGAAATGTCACACATATTTGGCCTGCAACTTTCTGTGCGACAAATTCAGACAGGAAAAATCAGTATAAATCCTTAGAAAATTATCCCCCAGTGTCTCCATCTGCTGGCGGTATTGAATAAGCATTGCTGCACTGATGGGGTATGCATTAGACGAAAAAAAAGAAGAAAAAGAAGAAGAATACGCCCAGAAAAGAGGCGAAAAGGAGAAAAACGTAAAAAAACGTGAAAAAAAAGTAAGAGGAAGAGAAGGGAAAAAAAGGTGGAAATGGGTTTAAAAGTGATTTCGGCGGAGAAATATATATATATATATATATATATATATATATATATATATATATATGCGCACACACACACATAGATATAAACGTATTCTCCGTTGAGATATTGCAGCCGCTGCTGAGTCCAGGCCCAGGAGCCTTAGCACTGTGCTGTGATGTCACTCAATACCACTGACATCACTAGGTGTAAACAACATCTCTCCTTTGCTGTGTATGTGACTATGGAGCTGTTTGGTGATGTCGTCTATTACGGCCTTCATAGAAGCAACAGGAGATTGTTGCATCCATCTTGAACCCTCAGAACTACAGTGCTATGATGTCACTCACTTCCACAGGCCTTGCAGAGTGTAAACAACAACAACCCAGCTTTGTTGTGTATGTAACCAAAGGGATTTGTGATGTCACCTAGAACCTTCACAGCAGCGACAGCTTTATGAGGAGCATCAGCACTGCTCTGCCTGAGCAGAACCATCACCGCCATAGGTTGTCAAATAACCCGGATTTAACCCACACAGGTAAGTCCAATGGGGTGCAGGCATGTCCTCTATGCTTACAGCTTCCCGTGGGTGTTGGTTTGATACCGTTTGGGGACAGCCAAGGAGGCATCTGCAGGCAACAAAGGTAGGTGTGTGCTTGTGTGTGTGTTTCCTATGCAGATCCTAAGCCCAGTGTCACATGCAAGTAGGAGGAGTAAGAAGGGTTCCTGGCAAATCCGGGTTATGGATTGCATTTAAAAAGGCCCCGTGGGAGTGCAATGGGCCCCTGTCTTGCTGCTTAGCAATAATGGTATGGGTTTAGGTTCTGCTGTGTGTACTGGTGGTTGACTGCCCCCCAGCCCAGAGTGTGCATGGAAAATTGTCTGGCAGCCTCCCTGACAGCAAGCAGTGATAGTGCCCATGAAGGGGACCTTGTTGGGCCCGCCCCTTTCACGGTTATCGCTTCTCGGCCTTTTGGCTAAGATCAAGTGTAGTATCTGTTCTTATCAGTTTAATATCTGATACGTCCCCTATCTGGGGACCATATATTAAATGGATTTTTGAGAACGGGGGCCGATTTCGAAGCTTGCTTCCGTCGCCCTATGCATTGACCCGATATGGCAGTATCTTCGGGTACAGTGCACCACCCCCTTACAGGGTTAAAAAGAAAGATTCCTACTTTCATTGCTACCTGCTTGCTGGCTAGCCAGCTAGCCAGCCCTGTGGGCCTTGCTGCTGCTGCAGCCAAAAAACAAAAGGTGGTGCTGCTGCTGCTTCTGCTGCTTCTGCTTCTGCTTGTGTCTGGCCCCTGTTGGAGCGTCCAGGCACAGGACTTCTGCTGCTGCTGACTAAATGGCCTCCTTAATTGGATCATTTGAGTAGCCAGCACACCTGTGCAGGTAGGGCATGACATGATAGGCAGCTGCCTTGATAGCGGGTGGGTGCTGAATGTTCCTAATTGACAAAATAAGATTAATGCTTATGAAGAAATATAAAATCTCATCCCTTCCCCAATATCGCGCCACACCCCTACCCCTTAATTCCCTGGTTGAACGTGATGGACATATGTCTTTTTTCGACCGTACTAACTATGTAACTATGTAACATAACATGGGGGGGGGTCTCCTGGCTGTTCACACAGGTGTGTCATTGCTGTACATTGACCATGCATTGCTTCTGTGGTATTGCAAAGGCAAAGACAAATGCTTCCAGCCATCCATTGCACTAATGGATTGGTCATCAGCTGGCTGTCTATGTCCCGCATCAATATAGACCAAAGTACAGAGGGTTAGGCTATGCTATTGTGCACCTACCTGATGCATCAGAAGGTGCGAGGCCCTTGCTAAATTCTGTGCACAGACTTTGAGATCTATGCTTTAGACTGTATCTAAACCTGCTCCAACATGGACTGACATTCTGGCCTACTTTCAGCCGATGCGACTTGTCTGTCGCTGAACAGTCGCTTTTTATGTATTCAGCACCTATGTATAATGTTGTAAAAATGCTCTAGAAGCTAAAGTCGCAGAAATGTCACACATATTTGGCCTGCAACTTTCTGTGCGACAAATTCAGACAGGAAAAATCAGTATAAATCCTTAGAAAATTATCCCCCAGTGTCTCCATCTGCTGGCGGTATTGAATAAGCATTGCTGCACTGATGGGGTATGCATTAGACGAAAAAAAAGAAGAAAAAGAAGAATAATACGCCCAGAAAAGAGGCGAAAAGGAGAAAAACGTAAAAAAACGTGAAAAAAAAGTAAGAGGAAGAGAAGGGAAAAAAAGGTGGAAATGGGTTTAAAAGTGATTTCGGCGGAGAAATATATATATATATATATATATATATATATATATATATATGCGCACACACACACATAGATATAAACGTATTCTCCGTTGAGATATTGCAGCCGCTGCTGTGTCCAGGCCCAGGAGCCTTAGCACTGTGCTGTGATGTCACTCAATACCACTGACATCACTAGGTGTAAACAACATCTCTCCTTTGCTGTGTATGTGACTATGGAGCTGTTTGGTGATGTCGTCTATTACGGCCTTCATAGAAGCAACAGGAGATTGTTGCATCCATCTTGAACCCTCAGAACTACAGTGCTATGATGTCACTCACTTCCACAGGCCTTGCAGAGTGTAAACAACAACAACCCAGCTTTGTTGTGTATGTAACCAAAGGGATTTGTGATGTCACCTAGAACCTTCACAGCAGCGACAGCTTTATGAGGAGCATCAGCACTGCTCTGCCTGAGCAGAACCATCACCGCCATAGGTTGTCAAATAACCCGGATTTAACCCACACAGGTAAGTCCAATGGGGTGCAGGCATGTCCTCTATGCTTACAGCTTCCCGTGGGTGTTGGTTTGATACCGTTTGGGGACAGCCAAGGAGGCATCTGCAGGCAACAAAGGTAGGTGTGTGCTTGTGTGTGTGTTTCCTATGCAGATCCTAAGCCCAGTGTCACATGCAAGTAGGAGGAGTAAGAAGGGTTCCTGGCAAATCCGGGTTATGGATTGCATTTAAAAAGGCCCCGTGGGAGTGCAATGGGCCCCTGTCTTGCTGCTTAGCAATAATGGTATGGGTTTAGGTTCTGCTGTGTGTACTGGTGGTTGACTGCCCCCCAGCCCAGAGTGTGCATGGAAAATTGTCTGGCAGCCTCCCTGACAGCAAGCAGTGATAGTGCCCATGAAGGGGACCTTGTTGGGCCCGCCCCTTTCACGGTTATCGCTTCTCGGCCTTTTGGCTAAGATCAAGTGTAGTATCTGTTCTTATCAGTTTAATATCTGATACGTCCCCTATCTGGGGACCATATATTAAATGGATTTTTGAGAACGGGGGCCGATTTCGAAGCTTGCTTCCGTCGCCCTATGCATTGACCCGATATGGCAGTATCTTCGGGTACAGTGCACCACCCCCTTACAGGGTTAAAAAGAAAGATTCCTACTTTCATTGCTACCTGCTTGCTGGCTAGCCAGCTAGCCAGCCCTGTGGGCCTTGCTGCTGCTGCAGCCAAAAAACAAAAGGTGGTGCTGCTGCTGCTTCTGCTGCTTCTGCTTCTGCTTGTGTCTGGCCCCTGTTGGAGCGTCCAGGCACAGGACTTCTGCTGCTGCTGACTAAATGGCCTCCTTAATTGGATCATTTGAGTAGCCAGCACACCTGTGCAGGTAGGGCATGACATGATAGGCAGCTGCCTTGATAGCGGGTGGGTGCTGAATGTTCCTAATTGACAAAATAAGATTAATGCTTATGAAGAAATATAAAATCTCATCCCTTCCCCAATATCGCGCCACACCCCTACCCCTTAATTCCCTGGTTGAACGTGATGGACATATGTCTTTTTTCGACCGTACTAACTATGTAACTATGTAACATAACATGGGGGGGGGTCTCCTGGCTGTTCACACAGGTGTGTCATTGCTGTACATTGACCATGCATTGCTTCTGTGGTATTGCAAAGGCAAAGACAAATGCTTCCAGCCATCCATTGCACTAATGGATTGGTCATCAGCTGGCTGTCTATGTCCCGCATCAATATAGACCAAAGTACAGAGGGTTAGGCTATGCTATTGTGCACCTACCTGATGCATCAGAAGGTGCGAGGCCCTTGCTAAATTCTGTGCACAGACTTTGAGATCTATGCTTTAGACTGTATCTAAACCTGCTCCAACATGGACTGACATTCTGGCCTACTTTCAGCCGATGCGACTTGTCTGTCGCTGAACAGTCGCTTTTTATGTATTCAGCACCTATGTATAATGTTGTAAAAATGCTCTAGAAGCTAAAGTCGCAGAAATGTCACACATATTTGGCCTGCAACTTTCTGTGCGACAAATTCAGACAGGAAAAATCAGTATAAATCCTTAGAAAATTATCCCCCAGTGTCTCCATCTGCTGGCGGTATTGAATAAGCATTGCTGCACTGATGGGGTATGCATTAGACGAAAAAAAAGAAGAAAAAGAAGAATAATACGCCCAGAAAAGAGGCGAAAAGGAGAAAAACGTAAAAAAACGTGAAAAAAAAGTAAGAGGAAGAGAAGGGAAAAAAAGGTGGAAATGGGTTTAAAAGTGATTTCGGCGGAGAAATATATATATATATATATATATATATATGCGCACACACACACATAGATATAAACGTATTCTCCGTTGAGATATTGCAGCCGCTGCTGTGTCCAGGCCCAGGAGCCTTAGCACTGTGCTGTGATGTCACTCAATACCACTGACATCACTAGGTGTAAACAACATCTCTCCTTTGCTGTGTATGTGACTATGGAGCTGTTTGGTGATGTCGTCTATTACGGCCTTCATAGAAGCAACAGGAGATTGTTGCATCCATCTAGAACCCTCAGAACTACAGTGCTATGATGTCACTCACTTCCACAGGCCTTGCAGAGTGTAAACAACAACAACCCAGCTTTGTTGTGTATGTAACCAAAGGGATTTGTGATGTCACCTAGAACCTTCACAGCAGCGACAGCTTTATGAGGAGCATCAGCACTGCTCTGCCTGAGCAGAACCATCACCGCCATAGGTTGTCAAATAACCCGGATTTAACCCACACAGGTAAGTCCAATGGGGTGCAGGCATGTCCTCTATGCTTACAGCTTCCCGTGGGTGTTGGTTTGATACCGTTTGGGGACAGCCAAGGAGGCATCTGCAGGCAACAAAGGTAGGTGTGTGCTTGTGTGTGTGTTTCCTATGCAGATCCTAAGCCCAGTGTCACATGCAAGTAGGAGGAGTAAGAAGGGTTCCTGGCAAATCCGGGTTATGGATTGCATTTAAAAAGGCCCCGTGGGAGTGCAATGGGCCCCTGTCTTGCTGCTTAGCAATAATGGTATGGGTTTAGGTTCTGCTGTGTGTACTGGTGGTTGACTGCCCCCCAGCCCAGAGTGTGCATGGAAAATTGTCTGGCAGCCTCCCTGACAGCAAGCAGTGATAGTGCCCATGAAGGGGACCTTGTTGGGCCCGCCCCTTTCACGGTTATCGCTTCTCGGCCTTTTGGCTAAGATCAAGTGTAGTATCTGTCTTATCAGTTTAATATCTGATACGTCCCCTATCTGGGGACCATATATTAAATGGATTTTTGAGAACGGGGGCCGATTTCGAAGCTTGCTTCCGTCGCCCTATGCATTGACCCGATATGGCAGTATCTTCGGGTACAGTGCACCACCCCCTTACAGGGTTAAAAAGAAAGATTCCTACTTTCATTGCTACCTGCTTGCTGGCTAGCCAGCTAGCCAGCCCTGTGGGCCTTGCTGCTGCTGCAGCCAAAAAACAAAAGGTGGTGCTGCTGCTGCTTCTGCTGCTTCTGCTTCTGCTTGTGTCTGGCCCCTGTTGGAGCGTCCAGGCACAGGACTTCTGCTGCTGCTGACTAAATGGCCTCCTTAATTGGATCATTTGAGTAGCCAGCACACCTGTGCAGGTAGGGCATGACATGATAGGCAGCTGCCTTGATAGCGGGTGGGTGCTGAATGTTCCTAATTGACAAAATAAGATTAATGCTTATGAAGAAATATAAAATCTCATCCCTTCCCCAATATCGCGCCACACCCCTACCCCTTAATTCCCTGGTTGAACGTGATGGACATATGTCTTTTTTCGACCGTACTAACTATGTAACTATGTAACATAACATGGGGGGGGGGGGGGGGGGTCTCCTGGCTGTTCACACAGGTGTGTCATTGCTGTACATTGACCATGCATTGCTTCTGTGGTATTGCAAAGGCAAAGACAAATGCTTCCAGCCATCCATTGCACTAATGGATTGGTCATCAGCTGGCTGTCTATGTCCCGCATCAATATAGACCAAAGTACAGAGGGTTAGGCTATGCTATTGTGCACCTACCTGATGCATCAGAAGGTGCGAGGCCCTTGCTAAATTCTGTGCACAGACTTTGAGATCTATGCTTTAGACTGTATCTAAACCTGCTCCAACATGGACTGACATTCTGGCCTACTTTCAGCCGATGCGACTTGTCTGTCGCTGAACAGTCGCTTTTTATGTATTCAGCACCTATGTATAATGTTGTAAAAATGCTCTAGAAGCTAAAGTCGCAGAAATGTCACACATATTTGGCCTGCAACTTTCTGTGCGACAAATTCAGACAGGAAAAATCAGTATAAATCCTTAGAAAATTATCCCCCAGTGTCTCCATCTGCTGGCGGTATTGAATAAGCATTGCTGCACTGATGGGGTATGCATTAGACGAAAAAAAAGAAGAAAAAGAAGAAGAATACGCCCAGAAAAGAGGCGAAAAGGAGAAAAACGTAAAAAAACGTGAAAAAAAAGTAAGAGGAAGAGAAGGGAAAAAAAGGTGGAAATGGGTTTAAAAGTGATTTCGGCGGAGAAATATATATATATATATATATATATATATATATATATATATATATGCGCACACACACACATAGATATAAACGTATTCTCCGTTGAGATATTGCAGCCGCTGCTGAGTCCAGGCCCAGGAGCCTTAGCACTGTGCTGTGATGTCACTCAATACCACTGACATCACTAGGTGTAAACAACATCTCTCCTTTGCTGTGTATGTGACTATGGAGCTGTTTGGTGATGTCGTCTATTACGGCCTTCATAGAAGCAACAGGAGATTGTTGCATCCATCTTGAACCCTCAGAACTACAGTGCTATGATGTCACTCACTTCCACAGGCCTTGCAGAGTGTAAACAACAACAACCCAGCTTTGTTGTGTATGTAACCAAAGGGATTTGTGATGTCACCTAGAACCTTCACAGCAGCGACAGCTTTATGAGGAGCATCAGCACTGCTCTGCCTGAGCAGAACCATCACCGCCATAGGTTGTCAAATAACCCGGATTTAACCCACACAGGTAAGTCCAATGGGGTGCAGGCATGTCCTCTATGCTTACAGCTTCCCGTGGGTGTTGGTTTGATACCGTTTGGGGACAGCCAAGGAGGCATCTGCAGGCAACAAAGGTAGGTGTGTGCTTGTGTGTGTGTTTCCTATGCAGATCCTAAGCCCAGTGTCACATGCAAGTAGGAGGAGTAAGAAGGGTTCCTGGCAAATCCGGGTTATGGATTGCATTTAAAAAGGCCCCGTGGGAGTGCAATGGGCCCCTGTCTTGCTGCTTAGCAATAATGGTATGGGTTTAGGTTCTGCTGTGTGTACTGGTGGTTGACTGCCCCCCAGCCCAGAGTGTGCATGGAAAATTGTCTGGCAGCCTCCCTGACAGCAAGCAGTGATAGTGCCCATGAAGGGGACCTTGTTGGGCCCGCCCCTTTCACGGTTATCGCTTCTCGGCCTTTTGGCTAAGATCAAGTGTAGTATCTGTTCTTATCAGTTTAATATCTGATACGTCCCCTATCTGGGGACCATATATTAAATGGATTTTTGAGAACGGGGGCCGATTTCGAAGCTTGCTTCCGTCGCCCTATGCATTGACCCGATATGGCAGTATCTTCGGGTACAGTGCACCACCCCCTTACAGGGTTAAAAAGAAAGATTCCTACTTTCATTGCTACCTGCTTGCTGGCTAGCCAGCTAGCCAGCCCTGTGGGCCTTGCTGCTGCTGCAGCCAAAAAACAAAAGGTGGTGCTGCTGCTGCTTCTGCTGCTTCTGCTTCTGCTTGTGTCTGGCCCCTGTTGGAGCGTCCAGGCACAGGACTTCTGCTGCTGCTGACTAAATGGCCTCCTTAATTGGATCATTTGAGTAGCCAGCACACCTGTGCAGGTAGGGCATGACATGATAGGCAGCTGCCTTGATAGCGGGTGGGTGCTGAATGTTCCTAATTGACAAAATAAGATTAATGCTTATGAAGAAATATAAAATCTCATCCCTTCCCCAATATCGCGCCACACCCCTACCCCTTAATTCCCTGGTTGAACGTGATGGACATATGTCTTTTTTCGACCGTACTAACTATGTAACTATGTAACATAACATGGGGGGGGGGGGGGGGGTCTCCTGGCTGTTCACACAGGTGTGTCATTGCTGTACATTGACCATGCATTGCTTCTGTGGTATTGCAAAGGCAAAGACAAATGCTTCCAGCCATCCATTGCACTAATGGATTGGTCATCAGCTGGCTGTCTATGTCCCGCATCAATATAGACCAAAGTACAGAGGGTTAGGCTATGCTATTGTGCACCTACCTGATGCATCAGAAGGTGCGAGGCCCTTGCTAAATTCTGTGCACAGACTTTGAGATCTATGCTTTAGACTGTATCTAAACCTGCTCCAACATGGACTGACATTCTGGCCTACTTTCAGCCGATGCGACTTGTCTGTCGCTGAACAGTCGCTTTTTATGTATTCAGCACCTATGTATAATGTTGTAAAAATGCTCTAGAAGCTAAAGTCGCAGAAATGTCACACATATTTGGCCTGCAACTTTCTGTGCGACAAATTCAGACAGGAAAAATCAGTATAAATCCTTAGAAAATTATCCCCCAGTGTCTCCATCTGCTGGCGGTATTGAATAAGCATTGCTGCACTGATGGGGTATGCATTAGACGAAAAAAAAGAAGAAAAAGAAGAATAATACGCCCAGAAAAGAGGCGAAAAGGAGAAAAACGTAAAAAAACGTGAAAAAAAAGTAAGAGGAAGAGAAGGGAAAAAAAGGTGGAAATGGGTTTAAAAGTGATTTCGGCGGAGAAATATATATATATATATATATATATATATATATATATATATGCGCACACACACACATAGATATAAACGTATTCTCCGTTGAGATATTGCAGCCGCTGCTGTGTCCAGGCCCAGGAGCCTTAGCACTGTGCTGTGATGTCACTCAATACCACTGACATCACTAGGTGTAAACAACATCTCTCCTTTGCTGTGTATGTGACTATGGAGCTGTTTGGTGATGTCGTCTATTACGGCCTTCATAGAAGCAACAGGAGATTGTTGCATCCATCTTGAACCCTCAGAACTACAGTGCTATGATGTCACTCACTTCCACAGGCCTTGCAGAGTGTAAACAACAACAACCCAGCTTTGTTGTGTATGTAACCAAAGGGATTTGTGATGTCACCTAGAACCTTCACAGCAGCGACAGCTTTATGAGGAGCATCAGCACTGCTCTGCCTGAGCAGAACCATCACCGCCATAGGTTGTCAAATAACCCGGATTTAACCCACACAGGTAAGTCCAATGGGGTGCAGGCATGTCCTCTATGCTTACAGCTTCCCGTGGGTGTTGGTTTGATACCGTTTGGGGACAGCCAAGGAGGCATCTGCAGGCAACAAAGGTAGGTGTGTGCTTGTGTGTGTGTTTCCTATGCAGATCCTAAGCCCAGTGTCACATGCAAGTAGGAGGAGTAAGAAGGGTTCCTGGCAAATCCGGGTTATGGATTGCATTTAAAAAGGCCCCGTGGGAGTGCAATGGGCCCCTGTCTTGCTGCTTAGCAATAATGGTATGGGTTTAGGTTCTGCTGTGTGTACTGGTGGTTGACTGCCCCCCAGCCCAGAGTGTGCATGGAAAATTGTCTGGCAGCCTCCCTGACAGCAAGCAGTGATAGTGCCCATGAAGGGGACCTTGTTGGGCCCGCCCCTTTCACGGTTATCGCTTCTCGGCCTTTTGGCTAAGATCAAGTGTAGTATCTGTTCTTATCAGTTTAATATCTGATACGTCCCCTATCTGGGGACCATATATTAAATGGATTTTTGAGAACGGGGGCCGATTTCGAAGCTTGCTTCCGTCGCCCTATGCATTGACCCGATATGGCAGTATCTTCGGGTACAGTGCACCACCCCCTTACAGGGTTAAAAAGAAAGATTCCTACTTTCATTGCTACCTGCTTGCTGGCTAGCCAGCTAGCCAGCCCTGTGGGCCTTGCTGCTGCTGCAGCCAAAAAACAAAAGGTGGTGCTGCTGCTGCTTCTGCTGCTTCTGCTTCTGCTTGTGTCTGGCCCCTGTTGGAGCGTCCAGGCACAGGACTTCTGCTGCTGCTGACTAAATGGCCTCCTTAATTGGATCATTTGAGTAGCCAGCACACCTGTGCAGGTAGGGCATGACATGATAGGCAGCTGCCTTGATAGCGGGTGGGTGCTGAATGTTCCTAATTGACAAAATAAGATTAATGCTTATGAAGAAATATAAAATCTCATCCCTTCCCCAATATCGCGCCACACCCCTACCCCTTAATTCCCTGGTTGAACGTGATGGACATATGTCTTTTTTCGACCGTACTAACTATGTAACTATGTAACATAACATGGGGGGGGGTCTCCTGGCTGTTCACACAGGTGTGTCATTGCTGTACATTGACCATGCATTGCTTCTGTGGTATTGCAAAGGCAAAGACAAATGCTTCCAGCCATCCATTGCACTAATGGATTGGTCATCAGCTGGCTGTCTATGTCCCGCATCAATATAGACCAAAGTACAGAGGGTTAGGCTATGCTATTGTGCACCTACCTGATGCATCAGAAGGTGCGAGGCCCTTGCTAAATTCTGTGCACAGACTTTGAGATCTATGCTTTAGACTGTATCTAAACCTGCTCCAACATGGACTGACATTCTGGCCTACTTTCAGCCGATGCGACTTGTCTGTCGCTGAACAGTCGCTTTTTATGTATTCAGCACCTATGTATAATGTTGTAAAAATGCTCTAGAAGCTAAAGTCGCAGAAATGTCACACATATTTGGCCTGCAACTTTCTGTGCGACAAATTCAGACAGGAAAAATCAGTATAAATCCTTAGAAAATTATCCCCCAGTGTCTCCATCTGCTGGCGGTATTGAATAAGCATTGCTGCACTGATGGGGTATGCATTAGACGAAAAAAAAGAAGAAAAAGAAGAATAATACGCCCAGAAAAGAGGCGAAAAGGAGAAAAACGTAAAAAAACGTGAAAAAAAAGTAAGAGGAAGAGAAGGGAAAAAAAGGTGGAAATGGGTTTAAAAGTGATTTCGGCGGAGAAATATATATATATATATATATATATATATATATATATATATATATGCGCACACACACACATAGATATAAACGTATTCTCCGTTGAGATATTGCAGCCGCTGCTGTGTCCAGGCCCAGGAGCCTTAGCACTGTGCTGTGATGTCACTCAATACCACTGACATCACTAGGTGTAAACAACATCTCTCCTTTGCTGTGTATGTGACTATGGAGCTGTTTGGTGATGTCGTCTATTACGGCCTTCATAGAAGCAACAGGAGATTGTTGCATCCATCTTGAACCCTCAGAACTACAGTGCTATGATGTCACTCACTTCCACAGGCCTTGCAGAGTGTAAACAACAACAACCCAGCTTTGTTGTGTATGTAACCAAAGGGATTTGTGATGTCACCTAGAACCTTCACAGCAGCGACAGCTTTATGAGGAGCATCAGCACTGCTCTGCCTGAGCAGAACCATCACCGCCATAGGTTGTCAAATAACCCGGATTTAACCCACACAGGTAAGTCCAATGGGGTGCAGGCATGTCCTCTATGCTTACAGCTTCCCGTGGGTGTTGGTTTGATACCGTTTGGGGACAGCCAAGGAGGCATCTGCAGGCAACAAAGGTAGGTGTGTGCTTGTGTGTGTGTTTCCTATGCAGATCCTAAGCCCAGTGTCACATGCAAGTAGGAGGAGTAAGAAGGGTTCCTGGCAAATCCGGGTTATGGATTGCATTTAAAAAGGCCCCGTGGGAGTGCAATGGGCCCCTGTCTTGCTGCTTAGCAATAATGGTATGGGTTTAGGTTCTGCTGTGTGTACTGGTGGTTGACTGCCCCCCAGCCCAGAGTGTGCATGGAAAATTGTCTGGCAGCCTCCCTGACAGCAAGCAGTGATAGTGCCCATGAAGGGGACCTTGTTGGGCCCGCCCCTTTCACGGTTATCGCTTCTCGGCCTTTTGGCTAAGATCAAGTGTAGTATCTGTTCTTATCAGTTTAATATCTGATACGTCCCCTATCTGGGGACCATATATTAAATGGATTTTTGAGAACGGGGGCCGATTTCGAAGCTTGCTTCCGTCGCCCTATGCATTGACCCGATATGGCAGTATCTTCGGGTACAGTGCACCACCCCCTTACAGGGTTAAAAAGAAAGATTCCTACTTTCATTGCTACCTGCTTGCTGGCTAGCCAGCTAGCCAGCCCTGTGGGCCTTGCTGCTGCTGCAGCCAAAAAACAAAAGGTGGTGCTGCTGCTGCTTCTGCTGCTTCTGCTTCTGCTTGTGTCTGGCCCCTGTTGGAGCGTCCAGGCACAGGACTTCTGCTGCTGCTGACTAAATGGCCTCCTTAATTGGATCATTTGAGTAGCCAGCACACCTGTGCAGGTAGGGCATGACATGATAGGCAGCTGCCTTGATAGCGGGTGGGTGCTGAATGTTCCTAATTGACAAAATAAGATTAATGCTTATGAAGAAATATAAAATCTCATCCCTTCCCCAATATCGCGCCACACCCCTACCCCTTAATTCCCTGGTTGAACGTGATGGACATATGTCTTTTTTCGACCGTACTAACTATGTAACTATGTAACATAACATGGGGGGGGGGGGGGGGGGTCTCCTGGCTGTTCACACAGGTGTGTCATTGCTGTACATTGACCATGCATTGCTTCTGTGGAATTGCAAAGGCAAAGACAAATGCTTCCAGCCATCCATTGCACTAATGGATTGGTCATCAGCTGGCTGTCTATGTCCCGCATCAATATAGACCAAAGTACAGAGGGTTAGGCTATGCTATTGTGCACCTACCTGATGCATCAGAAGGTGCGAGGCCCTTGCTAAATTCTGTGCACAGACTTTGAGATCTATGCTTTAGACTGTATCTAAACCTGCTCCAACATGGACTGACATTCTGGCCTACTTTCAGCCGATGCGACTTGTCTGTCGCTGAACAGTCGCTTTTTATGTATTCAGCACCTATGTATAATGTTGTAAAAATGCTCTAGAAGCTAAAGTCGCAGAAATGTCACACATATTTGGCCTGCAACTTTCTGTGCGACAAATTCAGACAGGAAAAATCAGTATAAATCCTTAGAAAATTATCCCCCAGTGTCTCCATCTGCTGGCGGTATTGAATAAGCATTGCTGCACTGATGGGGTATGCATTAGACGAAAAAAAAGAAGAAAAAGAAGAATAATACGCCCAGAAAAGAGGCGAAAAGGAGAAAAACGTAAAAAAACGTGAAAAAAAAGTAAGAGGAAGAGAAGGGAAAAAAAGGTGGAAATGGGTTTAAAAGTGATTTCGGCGGAGAAATATATATATATATATATATATATATATATATATATATATATGCGCACACACACACATAGATATAAACGTATTCTCCGTTGAGATATTGCAGCCGCTGCTGTGTCCAGGCCCAGGAGCCTTAGCACTGTGCTGTGATGTCACTCAATACCACTGACATCACTAGGTGTAAACAACATCTCTCCTTTGCTGTGTATGTGACTATGGAGCTGTTTGGTGATGTCGTCTATTACGGCCTTCATAGAAGCAACAGGAGATTGTTGCATCCATCTTGAACCCTCAGAACTACAGTGCTATGATGTCACTCACTTCCACAGGCCTTGCAGAGTGTAAACAACAACAACCCAGCTTTGTTGTGTATGTAACCAAAGGGATTTGTGATGTCACCTAGAACCTTCACAGCAGCGACAGCTTTATGAGGAGCATCAGCACTGCTCTGCCTGAGCAGAACCATCACCGCCATAGGTTGTCAAATAACCCGGATTTAACCCACACAGGTAAGTCCAATGGGGTGCAGGCATGTCCTCTATGCTTACAGCTTCCCGTGGGTGTTGGTTTGATACCGTTTGGGGACAGCCAAGGAGGCATCTGCAGGCAACAAAGGTAGGTGTGTGCTTGTGTGTGTGTTTCCTATGCAGATCCTAAGCCCAGTGTCACATGCAAGTAGGAGGAGTAAGAAGGGTTCCTGGCAAATCCGGGTTATGGATTGCATTTAAAAAGGCCCCGTGGGAGTGCAATGGGCCCCTGTCTTGCTGCTTAGCAATAATGGTATGGGTTTAGGTTCTGCTGTGTGTACTGGTGGTTGACTGCCCCCCAGCCCAGAGTGTGCATGGAAAATTGTCTGGCAGCCTCCCTGACAGCAAGCAGTGATAGTGCCCATGAAGGGGACCTTGTTGGGCCCGCCCCTTTCACGGTTATCGCTTCTCGGCCTTTTGGCTAAGATCAAGTGTAGTATCTGTTCTTATCAGTTTAATATCTGATACGTCCCCTATCTGGGGACCATATATTAAATGGATTTTTGAGAACGGGGGCCGATTTCGAAGCTTGCTTCCGTCGCCCTATGCATTGACCCGATATGGCAGTATCTTCGGGTACAGTGCACCACCCCCTTACAGGGTTAAAAAGAAAGATTCCTACTTTCATTGCTACCTGCTTGCTGGCTAGCCAGCTAGCCAGCCCTGTGGGCCTTGCTGCTGCTGCAGCCAAAAAACAAAAGGTGGTGCTGCTGCTGCTTCTGCTTCTGCTTGTGTCTGGCCCCTGTTGGAGCGTCCAGGCACAGGACTTCTGCTGCTGCTGACTAAATGGCCTCCTTAATTGGATCATTTGAGTAGCCAGCACACCTGTGCAGGTAGGGCATGACATGATAGGCAGCTGCCTTGATAGCGGGTGGGTGCTGAATGTTCCTAATTGACAAAATAAGATTAATGCTTATGAAGAAATATAAAATCTCATCCCTTCCCCAATATCGCGCCACACCCCTACCCCTTAATTCCCTGGTTGAACGTGATGGACATATGTCTTTTTTCGACCGTACTAACTATGTAACTATGTAACATAACATGGGGGGGGGTCTCCTGGCTGTTCACACAGGTGTGTCATTGCTGTACATTGACCATGCATTGCTTCTGTGGTATTGCAAAGGCAAAGACAAATGCTTCCAGCCATCCATTGCACTAATGGATTGGTCATCAGCTGGCTGTCTATGTCCCGCATCAATATAGACCAAAGTACAGAGGGTTAGGCTATGCTATTGTGCACCTACCTGATGCATCAGAAGGTGCGAGGCCCTTGCTAAATTCTGTGCACAGACTTTGAGATCTATGCTTTAGACTGTATCTAAACCTGCTCCAACATGGACTGACATTCTGGCCTACTTTCAGCCGATGCGACTTGTCTGTCGCTGAACAGTCGCTTTTTATGTATTCAGCACCTATGTATAATGTTGTAAAAATGCTCTAGAAGCTAAAGTCGCAGAAATGTCACACATATTTGGCCTGCAACTTTCTGTGCGACAAATTCAGACAGGAAAAATCAGTATAAATCCTTAGAAAATTATCCCCCAGTGTCTCCATCTGCTGGCGGTATTGAATAAGCATTGCTGCACTGATGGGGTATGCATTAGACGAAAAAAAAGAAGAAAAAGAAGAATAATACGCCCAGAAAAGAGGCGAAAAGGAGAAAAACGTAAAAAAACGTGAAAAAAAAGTAAGAGGAAGAGAAGGGAAAAAAAGGTGGAAATGGGTTTAAAAGTGATTTCGGCGGAGAAATATATATATATATATATATATATATATATATATATATATGCGCACACACACACATAGATATAAACGTATTCTCCGTTGAGATATTGCAGCCGCTGCTGTGTCCAGGCCCAGGAGCCTTAGCACTGTGCTGTGATGTCACTCAATACCACTGACATCACTAGGTGTAAACAACATCTCTCCTTTGCTGTGTATGTGACTATGGAGCTGTTTGGTGATGTCGTCTATTACGGCCTTCATAGAAGCAACAGGAGATTGTTGCATCCATCTTGAACCCTCAGAACTACAGTGCTATGATGTCACTCACTTCCACAGGCCTTGCAGAGTGTAAACAACAACAACCCAGCTTTGTTGTGTATGTAACCAAAGGGATTTGTGATGTCACCTAGAACCTTCACAGCAGCGACAGCTTTATGAGGAGCATCAGCACTGCTCTGCCTGAGCAGAACCATCACCGCCATAGGTTGTCAAATAACCCGGATTTAACCCACACAGGTAAGTCCAATGGGGTGCAGGCATGTCCTCTATGCTTACAGCTTCCCGTGGGTGTTGGTTTGATACCGTTTGGGGACAGCCAAGGAGGCATCTGCAGGCAACAAAGGTAGGTGTGTGCTTGTGTGTGTGTTTCCTATGCAGATCCTAAGCCCAGTGTCACATGCAAGTAGGAGGAGTAAGAAGGGTTCCTGGCAAATCCGGGTTATGGATTGCATTTAAAAAGGCCCCGTGGGAGTGCAATGGGCCCCTGTCTTGCTGCTTAGCAATAATGGTATGGGTTTAGGTTCTGCTGTGTGTACTGGTGGTTGACTGCCCCCCAGCCCAGAGTGTGCATGGAAAATTGTCTGGCAGCCTCCCTGACAGCAAGCAGTGATAGTGCCCATGAAGGGGACCTTGTTGGGCCCGCCCCTTTCACGGTTATCGCTTCTCGGCCTTTTGGCTAAGATCAAGTGTAGTATCTGTTCTTATCAGTTTAATATCTGATACGTCCCCTATCTGGGGACCATATATTAAATGGATTTTTGAGAACGGGGGCCGATTTCGAAGCTTGCTTCCGTCGCCCTATGCATTGACCCGATATGGCAGTATCTTCGGGTACAGTGCACCACCCCCTTACAGGGTTAAAAAGAAAGATTCCTACTTTCATTGCTACCTGCTTGCTGGCTAGCCAGCTAGCCAGCCCTGTGGGCCTTGCTGCTGCTGCAGCCAAAAAACAAAAGGTGGTGCTGCTGCTGCTTCTGCTGCTTCTGCTTCTGTCTGGCCCCTGTTGGAGCGTCCAGGCACAGGACTTCTGCTGCTGCTGACTAAATGGCCTCCTTAATTGGATCATTTGAGTAGCCAGCACACCTGTGCAGGTAGGGCATGACATGATAGGCAGCTGCCTTGATAGCGGGTGGGTGCTGAATGTTCCTAATTGACAAAATAAGATTAATGCTTATGAAGAAATATAAAATCTCATCCCTTCCCCAATATCGCGCCACACCCCTACCCCTTAATTCCCTGGTTGAACGTGATGGACATATGTCTTTTTTCGACCGTACTAACTATGTAACTATGTAACATAACATGGGGGGGGGGGGGGGGGTCTCCTGGCTGTTCACACAGGTGTGTCATTGCTGTACATTGACCATGCATTGCTTCTGTGGTATTGCAAAGGCAAAGACAAATGCTTCCAGCCATCCATTGCACTAATGGATTGGTCATCAGCTGGCTGTCTATGTCCCGCATCAATATAGACCAAAGTACAGAGGGTTAGGCTATGCTATTGTGCACCTACCTGATGCATCAGAAGGTGCGAGGCCCTTGCTAAATTCTGTGCACAGACTTTGAGATCTATGCTTTAGACTGTATCTAAACCTGCTCCAACATGGACTGACATTCTGGCCTACTTTCAGCCGATGCGACTTGTCTGTCGCTGAACAGTCGCTTTTTATGTATTCAGCACCTATGTATAATGTTGTAAAAATGCTCTAGAAGCTAAAGTCGCAGAAATGTCACACATATTTGGCCTGCAACTTTCTGTGCGACAAATTCAGACAGGAAAAATCAGTATAAATCCTTAGAAAATTATCCCCCAGTGTCTCCATCTGCTGGCGGTATTGAATAAGCATTGCTGCACTGATGGGGTATGCATTAGACGAAAAAAAAGAAGAAAAAGAAGAATAATACGCCCAGAAAAGAGGCGAAAAGGAGAAAAACGTAAAAGAGAAGGGGAAAAAAAGGTGGAAATGGGTTTAAAAGTGATTTCGGCGGAGAAATATATATATATATATATATATATATATATATATATATATATATATATATATATGCGCACACACACACATAGATATAAACGTAATTCTCCGTTGAGATATTGCAGCCGCTGCTGTGTCCAGGCCCAGGAGCCTTAGCACTGTGCTGTGATGTCACTCAATACCACTGACATCACTAGGTGTAAACAACATCTCTCCTTTGCTGTGTATGTGACTATGGAGCTGTTTGGTGATGTCGTCTATTACGGCCTTCATAGAAGCAACAGGAGATTGTTGCATCCATCTTGAACCCTCAGAACTACAGTGCTATGATGTCACTCACTTCCACAGGCCTTGCAGAGTGTAAACAACAACAACCCAGCTTTGTTGTGTATGTAACACCAAAGGGATTTGTGATGTCACCTAGAACCTTCACAGCAGCGACAGCTTTATGAGGAGCATCAGCACTGCTCCTGCCTGAGCAGAACCATCACCGCCATAGGTTGTCAAATAACCCGGATTTAACCCACACAGGTAAGTCCAATGGGGTGCAGGCATGTCCTCTATGCTTACAGCTTCCCGTGGGTGTTGGTTTTGATACCGTTTGGGGACAGCCAAGGAGGCATCTGCAGGCAACAAAGGTAGGTGTGTGCTTGTGTGTGTGTTTCCTATGCAGATCCTAAGCCCAGTGTCACATGCAAGTAGGAGGAGTAAGAAGGGTTCCTGGCAAATCCGGGTTATGGATTGCATTTAAAAAGGCCCCGTGGGGAGTGCAATGGGGCCCCTGTCTTGCTGCTTAGCAATAATGGTATGGGTTTAGGTTCTGCTGTGTGTACTGGTGGTTGACTGCCCCCCAGCCCAGAGTGTGCATGGAAAATTGTCTGGCAGGCCTCCCTGACAGCAAGCAGTGATAGTGCCCATGAAGGGGACCTTGTTGGGCCCGCCCCTTTCACGGTTATCGCTTCTCGGCCTTTTGGCTAAGATCAAGTGTAGTATCTGTTCTTATCAGTTTAATATCTGATACGTCCCCCTATCTGGGGACCATATATTAAATGGATTTTTGAGAACGGGGGCCGATTTCGAAGCTTGCTTCCGTCGCCCTATGCATTGACCCGATATGGCAGTATCTTCGGGTACAGTGCACCACCCCCTTACAGGGTTAAAAAGAAAGATTCCTACTTTCATTGCTACCTGCTTGCTGGCTAGCCAGCTAGCCAGCCTTGTGGGCCTTGCTGCTGCTGCAGCCAAAAAACAAAAGGTGGTGCTGCTGCTGCTTCTGCTGCTTCTGCTTCTGCTTGTGTCTGGCCCCTGTTGGAGCGTCCAGGCACAGGACTTCTGCTGCTGCTGACTAAATGGCCTCCTTAATTGGATCATTTGAGTAGCCAGCACACCTTGTGCAGGTAGGGCATGACATGATAGGCAGCTGCCTTGATAGCGGGTGGGTGCTGAATGTTCCTAATTGACAAAATAAGATTAATGCTTATGAAGAAATATAAAATCTCATCCCTTCCCCAATATCGCGCCACACCCCTACCCCTTAATTCCCTGGTTGAACGTGATGGACATATGTCTTTTTTCGACCGTACTAACTATGTAACTATGTAACATAACATGGGGGGGGGGTCTCCTGGCTGTTCACACAGGTGTGTCATTGCTGTACATTGACCATGCATTGCTTCTGTGGTATTGCAAAGGCAAAGACAAATGCTTCCAGCCATCCATTGCACTAATGGATTGGTCATCAGCTGGCTGTCTATGTCCCGCATCAATATAGACCAAAGTACAGAGGGTTAGGCTATGCTATTGTGCACCTACCTGATGCATCAGAAGGTGCGAGGCCCTTGCTAAATTCTGTGCACAGACTTTGAGATCTATGCTTTAGACTGTATCTAAACCTGCTCCAACATGGACTGACATTCTGGCCTACTTTCAGCCGATGCGACTTGTCTGTCGCTGAACAGTCGCTTTTTATGTATTCAGCACCTATGTATAATGTTGTAAAAATGCTCTAGAAGCTAAAGTCGCAGAAATGTCACACATATTTGGCCTGCAACTTTCTGTGCGACAAATTCAGACAGGGAAAAATCAGTATAAATCCTTAGAAAATTATCCCCCAGTGTCTCCATCTGCTGGCGGTATTGAATAAGCATTGCTGCACTGATGGGGTATGCATTAGACGAAAAAAAAGAAGAAAAAGAAGAATAATACGCCCAGAAAAGAGGCGAAAAGGAGAAAAACGTAAAAAACGTGAAAAAAAAAGTAAGAGGAAGAGAAGGGGAAAAAAAGGTGGAAATGGGTTTAAAAGTGATTTCGGCGGAGAAATATATATATATATATATATATATATATATATATATATATATATATGCGCACACACACACATAGATATAAACGTATTCTCCGTTGAGATATTGCAGCCGCTGCTGTGTCCAGGCCCAGGAGCCTTAGCACTGTGCTGTGATGTCACTCAATACCACTGACATCACTAGGTGTAAACAACATCTCTCCTTTGCTGTGTATGTGACTATGGAGCTGTTTGGTGATGTCGTCTATTACGGCCTTCATAGAAGCAACAGGAGATTGTTGCATCCATCTTGAACCCTCAGAACTACAGTGCTATGATGTCACTCACTTCCACAGGCCTTGCAGAGTGTAAACAACAACAACCCAGCTTTGTTGTGTATGTAACCAAAGGGATTTGTGATGTCACCTAGAACCTTCACAGCAGCGACAGCTTTATGAGGAGCATCAGCACTGCTCTGCCTGAGCAGAACCATCACCGCCATAGGTTGTCAAATAACCCGGATTTAACCCACACAGGTAAGTCCAATGGGGTGCAGGCATGTCCTCTATGCTTACAGCTTCCCGTGGGTGTTGGTTTGATACCGTTTGGGGGACAGCCAAGGAGCATCTGCAGGCAACAAAGGTAGGTGTGTGCTTGTGTGTGTGTTTCCTATGCAGATCCTAAGCCCAGTGTCACATGCAAGTAGGAGGAGTAAGAAGGGTTCCTGGCAAATCCGGGTTATGGATTGCATTTAAAAAGGCCCCGTGGGAGTGCAATGGGCCCCTGTCTTGCTGCTTAGCAATAATGGTATGGGTTTAGGTTCTGCTGTGTGTACTGGTGGTTGACTGCCCCCCAGCCCAGAGTGTGCATGGAAATTGTGTCTGGCAGCCTCCCTGACAGCAAGCAGTGATAGTGCCCATGAAGGGGACCTTGTTGGGCCCGCCCCTTTCACGGTTATCGCTTCTCGGCCTTTTGGCTAAGATCAAGGTGTAGTATCTGTTCTTATCAGTTTAATATCTGATACGTCCCTATCTGGGGACCATATATTAAATGGATTTTTGAGAACGGGGGCCGATTTCGAAGCTTGCTTCCGTCGCCCTATGCATTGACCCGATATGGCAGTATCTTCGGGTACAGTGCACCACCCCCTTACAGGGTTAAAAAGAAAGATTCCTACTTTCATTGCTACCTGCTTGCTGGCTAGCCAGCTAGCCAGCCCTGTGGGCCTTGCTGCTGCTGCAGCCAAAAAACAAAAGGTGGTGCTGCTGCTGCTTCTGCTGCTTCTGCTTCTGCTTGTGTCTGGCCCCTGTTGGAGCGTCCAGGCACAGGACTTCTGCTGCTGCTGACTAAATGGCCTCCTTAATTGGATCATTTGAGTAGCCAGCACACCTGTGCAGGTAGGGCATGACATGATAGGCAGCTGCCTTGATAGCGGGTGGGTGCTGAATGTTCCTAATTGACAAAATAAGATTAATGCTTATGAAGAAATATAAAATCTCATCCCTTCCCCAATATCGCGCCACACCCCTACCCCTTAATTCCCTGGTTGAACGTGATGGACATATGTCTTTTTTCGACCGTACTAACTATGTAACTATGTAACATAACATGGGGGGGGGGGGGGGGGGGGGTCTCCTGGCTGTTCACACAGGTGTGTCATTGCTGTACATTGACCATGCATTGCTTTTGTGGTTATTGCAAAGGCAAAGACAAATGCTTCCAGCCATCCATTGCACTAATGGATTGGTCATCAGCTGGCTGTCTATGTCCCGCATCAATATAGACCAAAGTACAGAGGGTTAGGCTATGCTATTGTGCACCTACCTGATGCATCAGAAGGTGCGAGGCCTTGCTAAATTCTGTGCACAGACTTTGAGATCTATGCTTTAGACTGTATCTAAACCTGCTCCAACATGGACTGACATTCTGGCCTACTTTCAGCCGATGCGACTTGTCTGTCGCTGAACAGTCGCTTTTTATGTATTCAGCACCTATGTATAATGTTGTAAAAATGCTCTAGAAGCTAAAGTCGCAGAAATGTCACACATATTTGGCCTGCAACTTTCTGTGCGACAAATTCAGACAGGAAAAATCAGTATAAATCCTTAGAAAATTATCCCCCAGTGTCTCCATCTGCTGGCGGTATTGAATAAGCATTGCTGCACTGATGGGGTATGCATTAGACGAAAAAAAAGAAGAAAAAGAAGAATAATACGCCCAGAAAAGAGGCGAAAAGGAGAAAAACGTAAAAAAACGTGAAAAAAAAGTAAGAGGAAGAGAAGGGAAAGAAAAGGTGGAAATGGGTTTTAAAAGTGATTTCGGCGGAGAAATATATATATATATATATATATATATATATATATATATATATATATGCGCACACACACACATAGATATAAACGTATTCTCCGTTGAGATATTGCAGCCGCTGCTGTGTCCAGGCCCCAGGAGCCTTAGCACTGTGCTGTGATGTCACTCAATACCACTGACATCACTAGGTGTAAACAACATCTCTCCTTTGCTGTGTATGTGACTATGGAGCTGTTTGGTGATGTCGTCTATTACGGCCTTCATAGAAGCAACAGGAGATTGTTGCATCCATCTTGAACCCTCAGAACTACAGTGCTATGATGTCACTCACTTCCACAGGCCTTGCAGAGTGTAAACAACAACAACCCAGCTTTGTTGTGTATGTAACCAAAGGGATTTGTGATGTCACCTAGAACCTTCACAGCAGCGACAGCTTTATGAGGAGCATCAGCACTGCTCTGCCTGAGCAGAACCATCACCGCCATAGGTTGTCAAATAACCCGGATTTAACCCACACAGGTAAGTCCAATGGGGTGCAGGCATGTCCTCTATGCTTAACAGCTTCCCGTGGGTGTTGGTTTGATACCGTTTGGGGACAGCCAAGGAGGCATCTGCAGGCAACAAAGGTAGGTGTGTGCTTGTGTGTGTGTTTCCTATGCAGATCCTAAGCCCAGTGTCACATGCAAGTAGGAGGAGTAAGAAGGGTTCCTGGCAAATCCGGGTTATGGATTGCATTTAAAAAGGCCCCGTGGGAGTGCAATGGGCCCCTGTCTTGCTGCTTAGCAATAATGGTATGGGTTTAGGTTCTGCTGTGTGTACTGGTGGTTGACTGCCCCCCAGCCCAGAGTGTGCATGGAAAATTGTCTGGCAGCCTCCCTGACAGCAAGCAGTGATAGTGCCCATGAAGGGGACCTTGTTGGGCCCGCCCCTTTCACGGTTATCGCTTCTCGGCCTTTTGGCTAAGATCAAGTGTAGTATCTGTTCTTATCAGTTTTCATGCTGGTGGGGATGGGTGCTGCATGGAGGATGCAGGTGTACCAGGGCTTTCCGGGGCTGGTTCTGAGGAATCAGCTCGACGGCTGCCCCGATGTGACCTGTTCCCTCCGGGTCTCGCCATGAGGCTGAGAGGGTCTAGAGCCGAGGTACTTTTGTGCCTCGGGGAGTGGTGACCCCGAGGTGCCGAAACTCACTGGGAGGATAGACTCACTGAGTTGAAGCACGGGCACCATAATCTCTTCACCTTGTGGCACTCACCTCTTGATTCCCGGCCTTCTGGCTAGGATCAGAGAAATTTTTATAGATCCGGCCGGATGTCCGGGCAGTATATCTGCACACATTCACTTATTTATTTATTTTTCGTCACTGTGTCACTTTTTGCGTGTTGTGTGTTCACAGGATTTGTCAGGATGCGGTAGCCCTTCTGGGTGTCCCTCCTGGCGGTCTAGGGGAGGTGTGTGTGGCCATTAGGTTCCGCACCTCCCTGCAAACACCCCGGGTACTCCTGCTTGGCAGGGTACCTACCGTAATCGGCTCTGCGGGCAGATACCTTGGCTAACGCCAAGGGGGATGCCGGGAGCATTTGTGGTCCCCTAGTAGCTTCGGCGAAAAGGGACATCGAACCTGGAACCTCGCAGGTACCTTTTGGTCCGGAGGCGAAGGGTAAGGTTTGTTGGGGGGCCTCTCTCCTATCGGAGAAGGGCTTGCGATAGACCGCATCCTTTGTGCACGTTTTTTTAGTGTAACACGTTTGCACTTTTTCTTGCACTTTGGGTGAATCGAAAGCACGTTCCTCGGCTTTAGATAAAATAAAAAATCTGTTCTTATCAGTTTAATATCTGATACGTCCCCTATCTGGGGACCATATATTAAATGGATTTTTGAGAACGGGGGCCGATTTCGAAGCTTGCTTCCGTCGCCCTATGCATTGACCCGATATGGCAGTATCTTCGGGTACAGTGCACCACCCCCTTACAGGGTTAAAAAGAAAGATTCCTACTTTCATTGCTACCTGCTTGCTGGCTAGCCAGCTAGCCAGCCCTGTGGGCCTTGCTGCTGCTGCAGCCAAAAAACAAAAGGTGGTGCTGCTGCTGCTTCTGCTGCTTCTGCTTCTGCTTCTGTCTGGCCCCCCTGTTGGAGCGTCCAGGCACAGGACTTCTGCTGCTGCTGACTAAATGGCCTCCTTAATTGGATCATTTGAGTAGCCAGCACACCTGTGCAGGTAGGGCATGACATGATAGGCAGCTGCCTTGATAGCGGGTGGGTGCTGAATGTTCCTAATTGACAAAATAAGATTAATGCTTATGAAGAAATATAAAATCTCATCCCTTCCCCAATATCGCGCCACACCCCTACCCCTTAATTCCCTGGTTGAACGTGATGGACATATGTCTTTTTTCGACCGTACTAACTATGTAACTATGTAACATAACATGGGGGGGGGGGGGGTCTCCTGGCTGTTCACACAGGTGTGTCATTGCTGTACATTGACCATGCATTGCTTCTGTGGTATTGCAAAGGCAAAGACAAATGCTTCCAGCCATCCATTGCACTAATGGATTGGTCATCAGCTGGCTGTCTATGTCCCGCATCAATATAGACCAAAGTACAGAGGGTTAGGCTATGCTATTGTGCACCTACCTGATGCATCAGAAGGTGCGAGGCCCTTGCTAAATTCTGTGCACAGACTTTGAGATCTATGCTTTAGACTGTATCTAAACCTGCTCCAACATGGACTGACATTCTGGCCTACTTTCAGCCGATGCGACTTGTCTGTCGCTGAACAGTCGCTTTTTATGTATTCAGCACCTATGTATAATGTTGTAAAAATGCTCTAGAAGCTAAAGTCGCAGAAATGTCACACATATTTGGCCTGCAACTTTCTGTGCGACAAATTCAGACAGGAAAAATCAGTATAAATCCTTAGAAAATTATCCCCCAGTGTCTCCATCTGCTGGCGGTATTGAATAAGCATTGCTGCACTGATGGGGTATGCATTAGACGAAAAAAAAGAAGAAAAAGAAGAATAATACGCCCAGAAAAGAGGCGAAAAGGAGAAAAACGTAAAAAAACGTGAAAAAAAAGTAAGAGGAAGAGAAGGGAAAAAAAGGTGGAAATGGGTTTAAAAGTGATTTCGGCGGAGAATATATATATATATATATATATATATATATATATATATATATATATGCGCACACACACACATAGATATAAACGTATTCTCCGTTGAGATATTGCAGCCGCTGCTGTGTCCAGGCCCAGGAGCCTTAGCACTGTGCTGTGATGTCACTCAATACCACTGACATCACTAGGTGTAAACAACATCTCTCCTTTGCTGTGTATGTGACTATGGAGCTGTTTGGTGATGTCGTCTATTACGGCCTTCATAGAAGCAACAGGAGATTGTTGCATCCATCTTGAACCCTCAGAACTACAGTGCTATGATGTCACTCACTTCCACAGGCCTTGCAGAGTGTAAACAACAACAACCCAGCTTTGTTGTGTATGTAACCAAAGGGATTTGTGATGTCACCTAGAACCTTCACAGCAGCGACAGCTTTATGAGGAGCATCAGCACTGCTCTGCCTGAGCAGAACCATCACCGCCATAGGTTGTCAAATAACCCGGATTTAACCCACACAGGTAAGTCCAATGGGGTGCAGGCATGTCCTCTATGCTTACAGCTTCCCGTGGGTGTTGGTTTGATACCGTTTGGGGACAGCCAAGGAGGCATCTGCAGGCAACAAAGGTAGGTGTGTGCTTGTGTGTGTGTTTCCTATGCAGATCCTAAGCCCAGTGTCACATGCAAGTAGGAGGAGTAAGAAGGGTTCCTGGCAAATCCGGGTTATGGATTGCATTTAAAAAGGCCCCGTGGGAGTGCAATGGGCCCCTGTCTTGCTGCTTAGCAATAATGGTATGGGTTTAGGTTCTGCTGTGTGTACTGGTGGTTGACTGCCCCCCAGCCCAGAGTGTGCATGGAAAATTGTCTGGCAGCCTCCCTGACAGCAAGCAGTGATAGTGCCCATGAAGGGGACCTTGTTGGGCCCGCCCCTTTCACGGTTATCGCTTCTCGGCCTTTTGGCTAAGATCAAGTGTAGTATCTGTTCTTATCAGTTTAATATCTGATACGTCCCCTATCTGGGGACCATATATTAAATGGATTTTTGAGAACGGGGGCCGATTTCGAAGCTTGCTTCCGTCGCCCTATGCATTGACCCGATATGGCAGTATCTTCGGGTACAGTGCACCACCCCCTTACAGGGTTAAAAAGAAAGATTCCTACTTTCATTGCTACCTGCTTGCTGGCTAGCCAGCTAGCCAGCCCTGTGGGCCTTGCTGCTGCTGCAGCCAAAAAACAAAAGGTGGTGCTGCTGCTGCTTCTGCTGCTTCTGCTTCTGCTTGTGTCTGGCCCCTGTTGGAGCGTCCAGGCACAGGACTTCTGCTGCTGCTGACTAAATGGCCTCCTTAATTGGATCATTTGAGTAGCCAGCACACCTGTGCAGGTAGGGCATGACATGATAGGCAGCTGCCTTGATAGCGGGTGGGTGCTGAATGTTCCTAATTGACAAAATAAGATTAATGCTTATGAAGAAATATAAAATCTCATCCCTTCCCCAATATCGCGCCACACCCCTACCCCTTAATTCCCTGGTTGAACGTGATGGACATATGTCTTTTTTCGACCGTACTAACTATGTAACTATGTAACATAACATGGGGGGGGGGGGGGGTCTCCTGGCTGTTCACACAGGTGTGTCATTGCTGTACATTGACCATGCATTGCTTCTGTGGTATTGCAAAGGCAAAGACAAATGCTTCCAGCCATCCATTGCACTAATGGATTGGTCATCAGCTGGCTGTCTATGTCCCGCATCAATATAGACCAAAGTACAGAGGGTTAGGCTATGCTATTGTGCACCTACCTGATGCATCAGAAGGTGCGAGGCCCTTGCTAAATTCTGTGCACAGACTTTGAGATCTATGCTTTAGACTGTATCTAAACCTGCTCCAACATGGACTGACATTCTGGCCTACTTTCAGCCGATGCGACTTGTCTGTCGCTGAACAGTCGCTTTTTATGTATTCAGCACCTATGTATAATGTTGTAAAAATGCTCTAGAAGCTAAAGTCGCAGAAATGTCACACATATTTGGCCTGCAACTTTCTGTGCGACAAATTCAGACAGGAAAAATCAGTATAAATCCTTAGAAAATTATCCCCCAGTGTCTCCATCTGCTGGCGGTATTGAATAAGCATTGCTGCACTGATGGGGTATGCATTAGACGAAAAAAAAGAAGAAAAAGAAGAATAATACGCCCAGAAAAGAGGCGAAAAGGAGAAAAACGTAAAAAAACGTGAAAAAAAAGTAAGAGGAAGAGAAGGGAAAAAAAGGTGGAAATGGGTTTAAAAGTGATTTCGGCGGAGAATATATATATATATATATATATATATATATATATATATATATATGCGCACACACACACACATAGATATAAACGTATTCTCCGTTGAGATATTGCAGCCGCTGCTGTGTCCAGGCCCAGGAGCCTTAGCACTGTGCTGTGATGTCACTCAATACCACTGACATCACTAGGTGTAAACAACATCTCTCCTTTGCTGTGTATGTGACTATGGAGCTGTTTGGTGATGTCGTCTATTACGGCCTTCATAGAAGCAACAGGAGATTGTTGCATCCATCTTGAACCCTCAGAACTACAGTGCTATGATGTCACTCACTTCCACAGGCCTTGCAGAGTGTAAACAACAACAACCCAGCTTTGTTGTGTATGTAACCAAAGGGATTTGTGATGTCACCTAGAACCTTCACAGCAGCGACAGCTTTATGAGGAGCATCAGCACTGCTCTGCCTGAGCAGAACCATCACCGCCATAGGTTGTCAAATAACCCGGATTTAACCCACACAGGTAAGTCCAATGGGGTGCAGGCATGTCCTCTATGCTTACAGCTTCCCGTGGGTGTTGGTTTGATACCGTTTGGGGACAGCCAAGGAGGCATCTGCAGGCAACAAAGGTAGGTGTGTGCTTGTGTGTGTGTTTCCTATGCAGATCCTAAGCCCAGTGTCACATGCAAGTAGGAGGAGTAAGAAGGGTTCCTGGCAAATCCGGGTTATGGATTGCATTTAAAAAGGCCCCGTGGGAGTGCAATGGGCCCCTGTCTTGCTGCTTAGCAATAATGGTATGGGTTTAGGTTCTGCTGTGTGTACTGGTGGTTGACTGCCCCCCAGCCCAGAGTGTGCATGGAAAATTGTCTGGCAGCCTCCCTGACAGCAAGCAGTGATAGTGCCCATGAAGGGGACCTTGTTGGGCCCGCCCCTTTCACGGTTATCGCTTCTCGGCCTTTTGGCTAAGATCAAGTGTAGTATCTGTTCTTATCAGTTTAATATCTGATACGTCCCCTATCTGGGGACCATATATTAAATGGATTTTTGAGAACGGGGGCCGATTTCGAAGCTTGCTTCCGTCGCCCTATGCATTGACCCGATATGGCAGTATCTTCGGGTACAGTGCACCACCCCCTTACAGGGTTAAAAAGAAAGATTCCTACTTTCATTGCTACCTGCTTGCTGGCTAGCCAGCTAGCCAGCCCTGTGGGCCTTGCTGCTGCTGCAGCCAAAAAACAAAAGGTGGTGCTGCTGCTGCTTCTGCTGCTTCTGCTTCTGCTTGTGTCTGGCCCCTGTTGGAGCGTCCAGGCACAGGACTTCTGCTGCTGCTGACTAAATGGCCTCCTTAATTGGATCATTTGAGTAGCCAGCACACCTGTGCAGGTAGGGCATGACATGATAGGCAGCTGCCTTGATAGCGGGTGGGTGCTGAATGTTCCTAATTGACAAAATAAGATTAATGCTTATGAAGAAATATAAAATCTCATCCCTTCCCCAATATCGCGCCACACCCCTACCCCTTAATTCCCTGGTTGAACGTGATGGACATATGTCTTTTTTCGACCGTACTAACTATGTAACTATGTAACATAACATGGGGGGGGGGGGGGTCTCCTGGCTGTTCACACAGGTGTGTCATTGCTGTACATTGACCATGCATTGCTTCTGTGGTATTGCAAAGGCAAAGACAAATGCTTCCAGCCATCCATTGCACTAATGGATTGGTCATCAGCTGGCTGTCTATGTCCCGCATCAATATAGACCAAAGTACAGAGGGTTAGGCTATGCTATTGTGCACCTACCTGATGCATCAGAAGGTGCGAGGCCCTTGCTAAATTCTGTGCACAGACTTTGAGATCTATGCTTTAGACTGTATCTAAACCTGCTCCAACATGGACTGACATTCTGGCCTACTTTCAGCCGATGCGACTTGTCTGTCGCTGAACAGTCGCTTTTTATGTATTCAGCACCTATGTATAATGTTGTAAAAATGCTCTAGAAGCTAAAGTCGCAGAAATGTCACACATATTTGGCCTGCAACTTTCTGTGCGACAAATTCAGACAGGAAAAATCAGTATAAATCCTTAGAAAATTATCCCCCAGTGTCTCCATCTGCTGGCGGTATTGAATAAGCATTGCTGCACTGATGGGGTATGCATTAGACGAAAAAAAAGAAGAAAAAGAAGAATAATACGCCCAGAAAAGAGGCGAAAAGGAGAAAAACGTAAAAAAACGTGAAAAAAAAGTAAGAGGAAGAGAAGGGAAAAAAAGGTGGAAATGGGTTTAAAAGTGATTTCGGCGGAGAATATATATATATATATATATATATATATATATATATATATATATATGCGCACACACACACATAGATATAAACGTATTCTCCGTTGAGATATTGCAGCCGCTGCTGTGTCCAGGCCCAGGAGCCTTAGCACTGTGCTGTGATGTCACTCAATACCACTGACATCACTAGGTGTAAACAACATCTCTCCTTTGCTGTGTATGTGACTATGGAGCTGTTTGGTGATGTCGTCTATTACGGCCTTCATAGAAGCAACAGGAGATTGTTGCATCCATCTTGAACCCTCAGAACTACAGTGCTATGATGTCACTCACTTCCACAGGCCTTGCAGAGTGTAAACAACAACAACCCAGCTTTGTTGTGTATGTAACCAAAGGGATTTGTGATGTCACCTAGAACCTTCACAGCAGCGACAGCTTTATGAGGAGCATCAGCACTGCTCTGCCTGAGCAGAACCATCACCGCCATAGGTTGTCAAATAACCCGGATTTAACCCACACAGGTAAGTCCAATGGGGTGCAGGCATGTCCTCTATGCTTACAGCTTCCCGTGGGTGTTGGTTTGATACCGTTTGGGGACAGCCAAGGAGGCATCTGCAGGCAACAAAGGTAGGTGTGTGCTTGTGTGTGTGTTTCCTATGCAGATCCTAAGCCCAGTGTCACATGCAAGTAGGAGGAGTAAGAAGGGTTCCTGGCAAATCCGGGTTATGGATTGCATTTAAAAAGGCCCCGTGGGAGTGCAATGGGCCCCTGTCTTGCTGCTTAGCAATAATGGTATGGGTTTAGGTTCTGCTGTGTGTACTGGTGGTTGACTGCCCCCCAGCCCAGAGTGTGCATGGAAAATTGTCTGGCAGCCTCCCTGACAGCAAGCAGTGATAGTGCCCATGAAGGGGACCTTGTTGGGCCCGCCCCTTTCACGGTTATCGCTTCTCGGCCTTTTGGCTAAGATCAAGTGTAGTATCTGTTCTTATCAGTTTAATATCTGATACGTCCCCTATCTGGGGACCATATATTAAATGGATTTTTGAGAACGGGGGCCGATTTCGAAGCTTGCTTCCGTCGCCCTATGCATTGACCCGATATGGCAGTATCTTCGGGTACAGTGCACCACCCCCTTACAGGGTTAAAAAGAAAGATTCCTACTTTCATTGCTACCTGCTTGCTGGCTAGCCAGCTAGCCAGCCCTGTGGGCCTTGCTGCTGCTGCAGCCAAAAAACAAAAGGTGGTGCTGCTGCTGCTTCTGCTGCTTCTGCTTCTGCTTGTGTCTGGCCCCTGTTGGAGCGTCCAGGCACAGGACTTCTGCTGCTGCTGACTAAATGGCCTCCTTAATTGGATCATTTGAGTAGCCAGCACACCTGTGCAGGTAGGGCATGACATGATAGGCAGCTGCCTTGATAGCGGGTGGGTGCTGAATGTTCCTAATTGACAAAATAAGATTAATGCTTATGAAGAAATATAAAATCTCATCCCTTCCCCAATATCGCGCCACACCCCTACCCCTTAATTCCCTGGTTGAACGTGATGGACATATGTCTTTTTTCGACCGTACTAACTATGTAACTATGTAACATAACATGGGGGGGGGGGGTCTCCTGGCTGTTCACACAGGTGTGTCATTGCTGTACATTGACCATGCATTGCTTCTGTGGTATTGCAAAGGCAAAGACAAATGCTTCCAGCCATCCATTGCACTAATGGATTGGTCATCAGCTGGCTGTCTATGTCCCGCATCAATATAGACCAAAGTACAGAGGGTTAGGCTATGCTATTGTGCACCTACCTGATGCATCAGAAGGTGCGAGGCCCTTGCTAAATTCTGTGCACAGACTTTGAGATCTATGCTTTAGACTGTATCTAAACCTGCTCCAACATGGACTGACATTCTGGCCTACTTTCAGCCGATGCGACTTGTCTGTCGCTGAACAGTCGCTTTTTATGTATTCAGCACCTATGTATAATGTTGTAAAAATGCTCTAGAAGCTAAAGTCGCAGAAATGTCACACATATTTGGCCTGCAACTTTCTGTGCGACAAATTCAGACAGGAAAAATCAGTATAAATCCTTAGAAAATTATCCCCCAGTGTCTCCATCTGCTGGCGGTATTGAATAAGCATTGCTGCACTGATGGGGTATGCATTAGACGAAAAAAAAGAAGAAAAAGAAGAATAATACGCCCAGAAAAGAGGCGAAAAGGAGAAAAACGTAAAAAAACGTGAAAAAAAAGTAAGAGGAAGAGAAGGGAAAAAAAGGTGGAAATGGGTTTAAAAGTGATTTCGGCGGAGAAATATATATATATATATATATATATATATATATATATATATATATATGCGCACACACACACATAGATATAAACGTATTCTCCGTTGAGATATTGCAGCCGCTGCTGTGTCCAGGCCCAGGAGCCTTAGCACTGTGCTGTGATGTCACTCAATACCACTGACATCACTAGGTGTAAACAACATCTCTCCTTTGCTGTGTATGTGACTATGGAGCTGTTTGGTGATGTCGTCTATTACGGCCTTCATAGAAGCAACAGGAGATTGTTGCATCCATCTTGAACCCTCAGAACTACAGTGCTATGATGTCACTCACTTCCACAGGCCTTGCAGAGTGTAAACAACAACAACCCAGCTTTGTTGTGTATGTAACCAAAGGGATTTGTGATGTCACCTAGAACCTTCACAGCAGCGACAGCTTTATGAGGAGCATCAGCACTGCTCTGCCTGAGCAGAACCATCACCGCCATAGGTTGTCAAATAACCCGGATTTAACCCACACAGGTAAGTCCAATGGGGTGCAGGCATGTCCTCTATGCTTACAGCTTCCCGTGGGTGTTGGTTTGATACCGTTTGGGGACAGCCAAGGAGGCATCTGCAGGCAACAAAGGTAGGTGTGTGCTTGTGTGTGTGTTTCCTATGCAGATCCTAAGCCCAGTGTCACATGCAAGTAGGAGGAGTAAGAAGGGTTCCTGGCAAATCCGGGTTATGGATTGCATTTAAAAAGGCCCCGTGGGAGTGCAATGGGCCCCTGTCTTGCTGCTTAGCAATAATGGTATGGGTTTAGGTTCTGCTGTGTGTACTGGTGGTTGACTGCCCCCCAGCCCAGAGTGTGCATGGAAAATTGTCTGGCAGCCTCCCTGACAGCAAGCAGTGATAGTGCCCATGAAGGGGACCTTGTTGGGCCCGCCCCTTTCACGGTTATCGCTTCTCGGCCTTTTGGCTAAGATCAAGTGTAGTATCTGTTCTTATCAGTTTAATATCTGATACGTCCCCTATCTGGGGACCATATATTAAATGGATTTTTGAGAACGGGGGCCGATTTCGAAGCTTGCTTCCGTCGCCCTATGCATTGACCCGATATGGCAGTATCTTCGGGTACAGTGCACCACCCCCTTACAGGGTTAAAAAGAAAGATTCCTACTTTCATTGCTACCTGCTTGCTGGCTAGCCAGCTAGCCAGCCCTGTGGGCCTTGCTGCTGCTGCAGCCAAAAAACAAAAGGTGGTGCTGCTGCTGCTTCTGCTGCTTCTGCTTCTGCTTGTGTCTGGCCCCTGTTGGAGCGTCCAGGCACAGGACTTCTGCTGCTGCTGACTAAATGGCCTCCTTAATTGGATCATTTGAGTAGCCAGCACACCTGTGCAGGTAGGGCATGACATGATAGGCAGCTGCCTTGATAGCGGGTGGGTGCTGAATGTTCCTAATTGACAAAATAAGATTAATGCTTATGAAGAAATATAAAATCTCATCCCTTCCCCAATATCGCGCCACACCCCTACCCCTTAATTCCCTGGTTGAACGTGATGGACATATGTCTTTTTTCGACCGTACTAACTATGTAACTATGTAACATAACATGGGGGGGGGGGGGGTCTCCTGGCTGTTCACACAGGTGTGTCATTGCTGTACATTGACCATGCATTGCTTCTGTGGTATTGCAAAGGCAAAGACAAATGCTTCCAGCCATCCATTGCACTAATGGATTGGTCATCAGCTGGCTGTCTATGTCCCGCATCAATATAGACCAAAGTACAGAGGGTTAGGCTATGCTATTGTGCACCTACCTGATGCATCAGAAGGTGCGAGGCCCTTGCTAAATTCTGTGCACAGACTTTGAGATCTATGCTTTAGACTGTATCTAAACCTGCTCCAACATGGACTGACATTCTGGCCTACTTTCAGCCGATGCGACTTGTCTGTCGCTGAACAGTCGCTTTTTATGTATTCAGCACCTATGTATAATGTTGTAAAAATGCTCTAGAAGCTAAAGTCGCAGAAATGTCACACATATTTGGCCTGCAACTTTCTGTGCGACAAATTCAGACAGGAAAAATCAGTATAAATCCTTAGAAAATTATCCCCCAGTGTCTCCATCTGCTGGCGGTATTGAATAAGCATTGCTGCACTGATGGGGTATGCATTAGACGAAAAAAAAGAAGAAAAAGAAGAATAATACGCCCAGAAAAGAGGCGAAAAGGAGAAAAACGTAAAAAAACGTGAAAAAAAAGTAAGAGGAAGAGAAGGGAAAAAAAGGTGGAAATGGGTTTAAAAGTGATTTCGGCGGAGAAATATATATATATATATATATATATATATATATATATATATATATATGCGCACACACACACATAGATATAAACGTATTCTCCGTTGAGATATTGCAGCCGCTGCTGTGTCCAGGCCCAGGAGCCTTAGCACTGTGCTGTGATGTCACTCAATACCACTGACATCACTAGGTGTAAACAACATCTCTCCTTTGCTGTGTATGTGACTATGGAGCTGTTTGGTGATGTCGTCTATTACGGCCTTCATAGAAGCAACAGGAGATTGTTGCATCCATCTTGAACCCTCAGAACTACAGTGCTATGATGTCACTCACTTCCACAGGCCTTGCAGAGTGTAAACAACAACAACCCAGCTTTGTTGTGTATGTAACCAAAGGGATTTGTGATGTCACCTAGAACCTTCACAGCAGCGACAGCTTTATGAGGAGCATCAGCACTGCTCTGCCTGAGCAGAACCATCACCGCCATAGGTTGTCAAATAACCCGGATTTAACCCACACAGGTAAGTCCAATGGGGTGCAGGCATGTCCTCTATGCTTACAGCTTCCCGTGGGTGTTGGTTTGATACCGTTTGGGGACAGCCAAGGAGGCATCTGCAGGCAACAAAGGTAGGTGTGTGCTTGTGTGTGTGTTTCCTATGCAGATCCTAAGCCCAGTGTCACATGCAAGTAGGAGGAGTAAGAAGGGTTCCTGGCAAATCCGGGTTATGGATTGCATTTAAAAAGGCCCCGTGGGAGTGCAATGGGCCCCTGTCTTGCTGCTTAGCAATAATGGTATGGGTTTAGGTTCTGCTGTGTGTACTGGTGGTTGACTGCCCCCCAGCCCAGAGTGTGCATGGAAAATTGTCTGGCAGCCTCCCTGACAGCAAGCAGTGATAGTGCCCATGAAGGGGACCTTGTTGGGCCCGCCCCTTTCACGGTTATCGCTTCTCGGCCTTTTGGCTAAGATCAAGTGTAGTATCTGTTCTTATCAGTTTAATATCTGATACGTCCCCTATCTGGGGACCATATATTAAATGGATTTTTGAGAACGGGGGCCGATTTCGAAGCTTGCTTCCGTCGCCCTATGCATTGACCCGATATGGCAGTATCTTCGGGTACAGTGCACCACCCCCTTACAGGGTTAAAAAGAAAGATTCCTACTTTCATTGCTACCTGCTTGCTGGCTAGCCAGCTAGCCAGCCCTGTGGGCCTTGCTGCTGCTGCAGCCAAAAAACAAAAGGTGGTGCTGCTGCTGCTTCTGCTGCTTCTGCTTCTGCTTGTGTCTGGCCCCTGTTGGAGCGTCCAGGCACAGGACTTCTGCTGCTGCTGACTAAATGGCCTCCTTAATTGGATCATTTGAGTAGCCAGCACACCTGTGCAGGTAGGGCATGACATGATAGGCAGCTGCCTTGATAGCGGGTGGGTGCTGAATGTTCCTAATTGACAAAATAAGATTAATGCTTATGAAGAAATATAAAATCTCATCCCTTCCCCAATATCGCGCCACACCCCTACCCCTTAATTCCCTGGTTGAACGTGATGGACATATGTCTTTTTTCGACCGTACTAACTATGTAACTATGTAACATAACATGGGGGGGGGGGGGGGGGTCTCCTGGCTGTTCACACAGGTGTGTCATTGCTGTACATTGACCATGCATTGCTTCTGTGGTATTGCAAAGGCAAAGACAAATGCTTCCAGCCATCCATTGCACTAATGGATTGGTCATCAGCTGGCTGTCTATGTCCCGCATCAATATAGACCAAAGTACAGAGGGTTAGGCTATGCTATTGTGCACCTACCTGATGCATCAGAAGGTGCGAGGCCCTTGCTAAATTCTGTGCACAGACTTTGAGATCTATGCTTTAGACTGTATCTAAACCTGCTCCAACATGGACTGACATTCTGGCCTACTTTCAGCCGATGCGACTTGTCTGTCGCTGAACAGTCGCTTTTTATGTATTCAGCACCTATGTATAATGTTGTAAAAATGCTCTAGAAGCTAAAGTCGCAGAAATGTCACACATATTTGGCCTGCAACTTTCTGTGCGACAAATTCAGACAGGAAAAATCAGTATAAATCCTTAGAAAATTATCCCCCAGTGTCTCCATCTGCTGGCGGTATTGAATAAGCATTGCTGCACTGATGGGGTATGCATTAGACGAAAAAAAAGAAGAAAAAGAAGAATAATACGCCCAGAAAAGAGGCGAAAAGGAGAAAAACGTAAAAAAACGTGAAAAAAAAGTAAGAGGAAGAGAAGGGAAAAAAAGGTGGAAATGGGTTTAAAAGTGATTTCGGCGGAGAAATATATATATATATATATATATATATATATATATATATATGCGCACACACACACATAGATATAAACGTATTCTCCGTTGAGATATTGCAGCCGCTGCTGTGTCCAGGCCCAGGAGCCTTAGCACTGTGCTGTGATGTCACTCAATACCACTGACATCACTAGGTGTAAACAACATCTCTCCTTTGCTGTGTATGTGACTATGGAGCTGTTTGGTGATGTCGTCTATTACGGCCTTCATAGAAGCAACAGGAGATTGTTGCATCCATCTTGAACCCTCAGAACTACAGTGCTATGATGTCACTCACTTCCACAGGCCTTGCAGAGTGTAAACAACAACAACCCAGCTTTGTTGTGTATGTAACCAAAGGGATTTGTGATGTCACCTAGAACCTTCACAGCAGCGACAGCTTTATGAGGAGCATCAGCACTGCTCTGCCTGAGCAGAACCATCACCGCCATAGGTTGTCAAATAACCCGGATTTAACCCACACAGGTAAGTCCAATGGGGTGCAGGCATGTCCTCTATGCTTACAGCTTCCCGTGGGTGTTGGTTTGATACCGTTTGGGGACAGCCAAGGAGGCATCTGCAGGCAACAAAGGTAGGTGTGTGCTTGTGTGTGTGTTTCCTATGCAGATCCTAAGCCCAGTGTCACATGCAAGTAGGAGGAGTAAGAAGGGTTCCTGGCAAATCCGGGTTATGGATTGCATTTAAAAAGGCCCCGTGGGAGTGCAATGGGCCCCTGTCTTGCTGCTTAGCAATAATGGTATGGGTTTAGGTTCTGCTGTGTGTACTGGTGGTTGACTGCCCCCCAGCCCAGAGTGTGCATGGAAAATTGTCTGGCAGCCTCCCTGACAGCAAGCAGTGATAGTGCCCATGAAGGGGACCTTGTTGGGCCCGCCCCTTTCACGGTTATCGCTTCTCGGCCTTTTGGCTAAGATCAAGTGTAGTATCTGTTCTTATCAGTTTAATATCTGATACGTCCCCTATCTGGGGACCATATATTAAATGGATTTTTGAGAACGGGGGCCGATTTCGAAGCTTGCTTCCGTCGCCCTATGCATTGACCCGATATGGCAGTATCTTCGGGTACAGTGCACCACCCCCTTACAGGGTTAAAAAGAAAGATTCCTACTTTCATTGCTACCTGCTTGCTGGCTAGCCAGCTAGCCAGCCCTGTGGGCCTTGCTGCTGCTGCAGCCAAAAAACAAAAGGTGGTGCTGCTGCTGCTTCTGCTGCTTCTGCTTCTGCTTGTGTCTGGCCCCTGTTGGAGCGTCCAGGCACAGGACTTCTGCTGCTGCTGACTAAATGGCCTCCTTAATTGGATCATTTGAGTAGCCAGCACACCTGTGCAGGTAGGGCATGACATGATAGGCAGCTGCCTTGATAGCGGGTGGGTGCTGAATGTTCCTAATTGACAAAATAAGATTAATGCTTATGAAGAAATATAAAATCTCATCCCTTCCCCAATATCGCGCCACACCCCTACCCCTTAATTCCCTGGTTGAACGTGATGGACATATGTCTTTTTTCGACCGTACTAACTATGTAACTATGTAACATAACATGGGGGGGGGGGGGGGGGGGGTCTCCTGGCTGTTCACACAGGTGTGTCATTGCTGTACATTGACCATGCATTGCTTCTGTGGTATTGCAAAGGCAAAGACAAATGCTTCCAGCCATCCATTGCACTAATGGATTGGTCATCAGCTGGCTGTCTATGTCCCGCATCAATATAGACCAAAGTACAGAGGGTTAGGCTATGCTATTGTGCACCTACCTGATGCATCAGAAGGTGCGAGGCCCTTGCTAAATTCTGTGCACAGACTTTGAGATCTATGCTTTAGACTGTATCTAAACCTGCTCCAACATGGACTGACATTCTGGCCTACTTTCAGCCGATGCGACTTGTCTGTCGCTGAACAGTCGCTTTTTATGTATTCAGCACCTATGTATAATGTTGTAAAAATGCTCTAGAAGCTAAAGTCGCAGAAATGTCACACATATTTGGCCTGCAACTTTCTGTGCGACAAATTCAGACAGGAAAAATCAGTATAAATCCTTAGAAAATTATCCCCCAGTGTCTCCATCTGCTGGCGGTATTGAATAAGCATTGCTGCACTGATGGGGTATGCATTAGACGAAAAAAAAGAAGAAAAAGAAGAATAATACGCCCAGAAAAGAGGCGAAAAGGAGAAAAACGTAAAAAAACGTGAAAAAAAAGTAAGAGGAAGAGAAGGGAAAAAAAAGGTGGAAATGGGTTTAAAAGTGATTTCGACGGAGAAATATATATATATATATATATATATATATATATATATATATATATGCGCACACACACACACATAGATATAAACGTATTCTCCGTTGAGATATTGCAGCCGCTGCTGTGTCCAGGCCCAGGAGCCTTAGCACTGTGCTGTGATGTCACTCAATACCACTGACATCACTAGGTGTAAACAACATCTCTCCTTTGCTGTGTATGTGACTATGGAGCTGTTTGGTGATGTCGTCTATTACGGCCTTCATAGAAGCAACAGGAGATTGTTGCATCCATCTTGAACCCTCAGAACTACAGTGCTATGATGTCACTCACTTCCACAGGCCTTGCAGAGTGTAAACAACAACAACCCAGCTTTGTTGTGTATGTAACCAAAGGGATTTGTGATGTCACCTAGAACCTTCACAGCAGCGACAGCTTTATGAGGAGCATCAGCACTGCTCTGCCTGAGCAGAACCATCACCGCCATAGGTTGTCAAATAACCCGGATTTAACCCACACAGGTAAGTCCAATGGGGTGCAGGCATGTCCTCTATGCTTACAGCTTCCCGTGGGTGTTGGTTTGATACCGTTTGGGGACAGCCAAGGAGGCATCTGCAGGCAACAAAGGTAGGTGTGTGCTTGTGTGTGTGTTTCCTATGCAGATCCTAAGCCCAGTGTCACATGCAAGTAGGAGGAGTAAGAAGGGTTCCTGGCAAATCCGGGTTATGGATTGCATTTAAAAAGGCCCCGTGGGAGTGCAATGGGCCCCTGTCTTGCTGCTTAGCAATAATGGTATGGGTTTAGGTTCTGCTGTGTGTACTGGTGGTTGACTGCCCCCCAGCCCAGAGTGTGCATGGAAAATTGTCTGGCAGCCTCCCTGACAGCAAGCAGTGATAGTGCCCATGAAGGGGACCTTGTTGGGCCCGCCCCTTTCACGGTTATCGCTTCTCGGCCTTTTGGCTAAGATCAAGTGTAGTATCTGTTCTTATCAGTTTAATATCTGATACGTCCCCTATCTGGGGACCATATATTAAATGGATTTTTGAGAACGGGGGCCGATTTCGAAGCTTGCTTCCGTCGCCCTATGCATTGACCCGATATGGCAGTATCTTCGGGTACAGTGCACCACCCCCTTACAGGGTTAAAAAGAAAGATTCCTACTTTCATTGCTACCTGCTTGCTGGCTAGCCAGCTAGCCAGCCCTGTGGGCCTTGCTGCTGCTGCAGCCAAAAAACAAAAGGTGGTGCTGCTGCTGCTTCTGCTGCTTCTGCTGCTTCTGCTTCTGCTTGTGTCTGGCCCCTGTTGGAGCGTCCAGGCACAGGACTTCTGCTGCTGCTGACTAAATGGCCTCCTTAATTGGATCATTTGAGTAGCCAGCACACCTGTGCAGGTAGGGCATGACATGATAGGCAGCTGCCTTGATAGCGGGTGGGTGCTGAATGTTCCTAATTGACAAAATAAGATTAATGCTTATGAAGAAATATAAAATCTCATCCCTTCCCCAATATCGCGCCACACCCCTACCCCTTAATTCCCTGGTTGAACGTGATGGACATATGTCTTTTTTCGACCGTACTAACTATGTAACTATGTAACATAACATGGGGGGGGGGGGGGGTCTCCTGGCTGTTCACACAGGTGTGTCATTGCTGTACATTGACCATGCATTGCTTCTGTGGTATTGCAAAGGCAAAGACAAATGCTTCCAGCCATCCATTGCACTAATGGATTGGTCATCAGCTGGCTGTCTATGTCCCGCATCAATATAGACCAAAGTACAGAGGGTTAGGCTATGCTATTGTGCACCTACCTGATGCATCAGAAGGTGCGAGGCCCTTGCTAAATTCTGTG